>NC_056733.1:415124872-415242217 GCF_019279795.1 Protopterus annectens | reverse complement strand
GTGTTTCTGGAGGTTTTGAGCCAGCTTTTACTAGTGGATGAGCTCATCGACTTGATTTTCCATTGGGCTTGGAAGGAGCTGAACACTGGCAAACCTATCCCTAAACACCTGGACAAACTCCTGGTAACTCCCTCTCATAGCCGGCCTTAGGCATAGGCCAACTAGGCAGCCGCCTAGGGTGCCGCTGTAGCAGGGGCGCTTTTTCAGTGTTTATTTGATGTAAGTAGACCAGTATGGGGGCACCAGGTGGTGTGGTGGGGGGCGCCATGGAGCCCTTTTACCTAGGGCACCAGTCGACCTAAGGCTGCTCCTGCTCCCTCTGATAGATCCCACTGGAGCAAGGGAGTCCCAGTTGATACTATAGTGGTGGCATCAGCCACCAAGAAAGAGCTAGCTGAACAAAGCTTATCTCTCCATCCATTGAACAGGGAGTCCAGAGCGATGGACAGATTTGGAAAGAGAGTATACACCTCAGCTATGTTCAAGTTGAGGTCATTAAACTACCTGGCACACTTTACTCTACTACAGACAGATTTGATGAAGGAACTATCAAATACTCTCTCTCAAAGTCCATGTCTGCAGAGGATCAGAAAAATAATTTTTCACAACTAGCCACTCTACTGTCCATTTCTAATGTATCAATGAGGCTGATCTCCCATACAGCAGAGGGTGCCTCACAAGCTGGTGGTTCAGGCATAGCCATTAAGAGACAAACATGGATGAGGCTATTCGACTTTTCGGAATCCTTCAAGGCATCATTTGTCAATGCCACCTTTGATGGCTCCTCCTTGTTTGGACCATCAGTTAAAGACACGCTAACTCACAGTGAACAAGAAGGAAATACTGTGTCTGTCATAGGAATCAGGTTTTCTACCCAACAGACTTTCTCTAGAAACCAACAAGTTGGTAAGAAGATGTGGTTCTGAAAATCTCAAGGACCTTTCCAGGATTCACATTAGGATAATTCCTCCAGTGGCAGAGGAGGAAACTTCAATGGAAGATGTCATCCTTGAGGCAGAGGGGGTTGCAGAATCAGGGCTTCAGAGATTCCTTTTCTGATAGGTCTTTTCCACTGTTCCCGAAGTGTTGCCTGACTGTCCATCTCTGGAGGCAGTCAGGGGTAGTTTCTCTTTGCACCTAGATGCCTGGACAGACTTCACAAAAAAAATCATAGGTGCTAAGAATTATATCCAGAGGTTACTACATACCATTTTCCCTTCCTCTTCCTGCCCAGACAAAGAAACTTCTGGATCTTACTCCCTGTGCAGAGAGGTCATGAGGGTTTGGGAATGGGTGATCACCTCAGACTACTTTCTCATTGCAATGCACATTCCAGGGAGAAACAATGAGCTAGCAGACAGGCTCAGCAGATCCATTCTGATGCCTCACAAGTGGTCTGTCAATAAACCAGCAGTGAATATGATCTTCAACCACTGTGGCCAGCCTTGCTGCAACTTATTTTTCTCACCCCTCAACAAGTGCAGCAAGTATTTCACTCTGATCCCTCCTCTGGGTGAGTCACAGAGGGATGCTCTAATTCATGATTGGACCCCGGGTCTCCTGTATGCTTACCTTCCTCTTCCAGTGATTCCAAAGTTCTTACAGAAAGCAAGTAGGCTGGAGCGCTCAGTCATCCTCATTACCCCCTTCTGGCCTCAACAGGTATGGTTCCTTTTCCTCTGGTGTCACTTGATGTGATGTCCCGTTAATATCCCACTGGACTACCACCAATATGTGACGTCCCCACTTAAAACACAGGTCAGTAATTAAGGAGCCTCAATCCTCACCACTGACTTCAGTGTGGAAGCATCATGGAAAACACCAGAGCATAGAGTACACAAGAGTAAAGTTCCACGATTTTCCTTAAGAGCACAAAAGGGACACACTATATTTTCTGGGACTGGACTATATACCTCTGTTCACCCCAAATGTAATCCCTTATCATACACTTCAGAGAAATGTGTTCCAGTTTAAGACCTCTGACTCACTCACATTCAAAATAAATTTAAATCTCACACACTTATGGAAAGCCTGACACAGATTTCCAGCTGTGTCCCCTCCCCAATACAAATGGTAAATTCTGCCACCAGAGTCAGACATGTCTACACACCCTTCAAAGGGTGATCAATTATTAAAAATTAAATATTAAAATAAATGACAGCTATGACCAGAAGCAGCCAGGCATTTGAGGTGGCATGCAGAGTATCAAACAGGTATAAACATCTCTCTCTAATCTCTAAAGAACACACTTATTGTCCAGCCACAGTGTAAAGTAATGAAAAAACATTTAATAATTAAAAATTTTCAATAAACACCAAAATTCAGTGACCAGAAATGTAACATTAAACTGTAGGATAGAAATCCATCATCTTAGAAAAAACTCCATCTAAAGGGTTAAACTTTCCTAATCTAACTAGAGAATACTGTCCCTGATCTAATCTAAAACATAACAGCAAGGCAAATGCAGGCTTCCAGTTTTTGTGAGTCCTTTTTCTTTGGTGTCCAATGCATAGCACTGTAACTGACTGCAACTCTTCACTAACTGCTGCTTTTAACTGATTGCCCTTCAACTGACTTCAGCAGTCTCTTCTATCGTCCAGGTTAACAGTCTCAACTGTCATATTTTAAAAATATCAATAAGCTGTTTGAAAAACTTATTTTTCCTGTCAATCATCTATTCAAATAATCACCTAGCAACCAGGAACATTTTAATGACATCACCTAGTGATCAACTGATTTTCCACAGACAGTTTGTATCTCCCTCACAAACATGCAATTATAAATGTATCAAAACACTGACACATTCTTTAAACATTTTGTATAAACAGGGAAATACTCAGCATTTTCAAAACTTATTTCCATTTACACAATTAGACATGCTAGCATACAATACCATTTAATCTGCAAATATACATAGATCTCCTGCCAGACCTGCTAACATAGATGACAGTGTTTTCATCTTCTTCACACTTGAAATATCCTCCATGGATACTGAAACCGACTCAGGATCTCCTGTCTCATCCATTGAGAATTCAACATCCCAGTCTCCACACTGTTAAACTAACTGCTTGGTTTCTCCACTTTCAGTAATAGACAGTCCAGGCTTGCTTGCCCAGTTTGTGAGATTATCTTTGCCTCCCAGAAGGCCTCTATCAAGAAAGTATACAGAAGGAAGTGGAAAAGATTTTCTTTTTGGGCTTCTAACTAGAACACTGACCCTTTTTCAGCCCTCATTTCAACCATTATTCTCTTCCTAACAACTCTTTTTAAAGAAGGGGTTAGTTTTTCAACTACTAAGCTTCAGTTGGAAGCAATCTCTAATTTCCATTCTGGAAACAAATCCCTTTCTCTGGCTACATCCAGATTGTGTAAAGCCTTTATGAAGGGAGCCTACCTTCTCAGACTCCCAATAAGACCCCCCTCCTCCTTGGGGCCTTACTGTGATTCGTCAAGGTATAACTCAGAAACTCTTTGAACCAGCAGATAAGTGCAATATGAAATTTCTGTCTTGGAAACCATCCGTTTAGTCAATATTACTTCAGCAAAAAGAATTTCTGAGCTTCTAGTCTTATCAGCTAAGCCTCCTTACATTATATTTCATAAGAAGAGAGTATCTCTATGGACCAGTCCTTCCTTTCTTCCTAAAGTGGCCAAAAAGAGTAACATTAACCAGTCCATACAACTACCAGCCTTCTTTCCCTCCTTGGTGTGGAAAGACAATCACATTTTTACCTTCACAGAACAAAGCATTTCAGGAAGTCTTATCAGCTGTTTGTGTCCTTTTCCCCTAGCCACTTGGGCCAGGTAGTGTCTAAACTTACTCTAGCTAAATGAATTACTGTTGCATTTCATTGATTTATTCTCAAAAAGGATTAGATGTACCATGACCCCCTAGGGCTCAATCCACTCAGTCTATTGCTACATCATCAACCTTTTCGTCTAGGACTTCTCTTGATGATATGTGTACTGCAGCCACTTGGTCTAAGACACACACCTTTGTTACACATTACAAATTGTATATTGGTTCTAGAAGCAGAGTTTCTTTTGGCTTGCAGTGCTCTGACATGTCTTTCCATGAGGGCATCCAAAGGGCTACTTAGCTGGGATGCTGTTCCATCTGTAAGGAAAAAAGAAAAGTGACAACATCAAATTATGTAGTTATGTACTTACTATAATTTGGCATCTGTGTTGTCTATTTGTCTGTTTCCATTCTTCCTCACTTTACCTCCCATCCATCCTCCACCCTTGTCTGTCTTAGATGTACCTGGCAGTTGGCATTGGAACTTTCAGTTCTAGGTTTGATCCCTAACCCTTTCTTACGTATTTTTCTATCTCTTTAATAAAGTGAGAGATTAGGCAGCAAACTCAAACTGAGGAATCAGGGAGAGAATAGGGCATTATGAGTAGAGTGAGGAGCTGAAGAATTGGATCAGAAGTCTTTGGTATGTGGCTGAGTTGGATCTGAGGGTCAGATCTGAACCCATCTGTGAGGAAGAATGAAAATGGACAACACAGATGCTAAATTATGGTAAGTACATAACATCTAATTTCTATTTCTTTAACTTTTCCATTGCTAATAATCCTCTTTTCTGATTTTTCTCTTTATCTTCTTCTTATTGTATTGTAAAATTTTCCATGTCTGAATGCCTTTGTCTGTATTTCTCTTCAAATATCTTTGGTGCTGCACTTTTTGTATTGATTAAGTTTGCTTTCTCCTTTGCATAAATATTACACCATATTAAATCTCTTTTTCTTTCCTGTGTCCATATTTCTTCTTCAGATGTCTCCTGATCCTCCTGTTTCTCCTTACGCTGGGGGCTCATTGTTCCATCGTGCTGTGATATAACCTGTGTTAGACTTTCTGCACTAAATCCTTTACTTTGCAAGTATTCTATAACTTCAGCTTTTTTTTTTAATTCTACTTTACTAATCTTCTGTTCTATGTTCCCTCTTTGTGATCTTATTTATTTTGTTGTGACATTTTCCATATCTGGATGCCTTTGCCTGTATTGCTCTTCAAATATCTTTGAGGCTCCCTTTTTGTATTGATTAATTTGGATTTCTCCTTTACATAAATATTGCACCATATCAAATCTTTCTTTCTTTCTCATATCAATATTTTTTTATACCTTTCAAACATCTCTAGATTTTGTTCTATATATTTTTGCACTTCCTCAGTTGCTTATTTTCCCAAATGGACCAAGGTTTGTTGGTCTAGATAACGTTTTTCATAAATCTGTTGTATTAATGAATACAAATTTTTATTTGAAGCTTCTGGCAGTTTTTCTTGTGGAAGTATTTTTCTTTCCTCTAATTTCTCTCTTAATCTTTTTGTATATTTTCTGCTTGGAAATTCTGGCCTTCTTGCATAATAGTAGCAATCCATAATTTCTTTCTTATCCTCAATAGTCCACTCTATTGTCTTTATGCCCCCTGCTTACACTTATCAAGGGTACCAGAACTTGTCAGAGATTTGGGATGCATGGCTCGGCTTAAAAAGGCTGTTGTGGTCATTAGCTTAGTAAACATCTAAGAACCTTTGAGCCTATGAATCCATGATTCTCACAATACCTATTGCAAGACTCCATGGGAGAATGATACAATGATATCTGAAATCTCTTTGGTCTCAGATTCAGTACCCATTGACTTTTCAAATTCCAGTCCTGGGATTTATAAAAAGAGATCATATGGTGGAGATATCAAATTTCTCAGAATATGGATCTCCAATTCTCCCCTCCTATCCAAAACAGTCTGTCAGTCACAACAGACACCTCAGATTTTAATAGGGGAGAAGTTTCACTAGGCATAAAAGTGCAGAGTTTTTGGAACAAAAAAGACCAAAATACATAAACATAAAACAGATGCTAGCTCTTATAAGTGCTCTCAACTCTCTCTGAATCAGCTGGATTCTCACAGACCTCGCCAAGTCTTTATAGACAACACCACAGTAATGTGGTACATAAATAAGCAAGAGGGCTCAGATCATACTCCCTATGCAGACTAGTCATGTTGGCATGGGATATAGCTTTACAGCACAATTTCACTTTACAGGCATCTTACATTCCTTCAGAGCAAAACTGTATAGCAGACAAGCTGAGCCAGTCCAGGGCAGACCTTCATGAATGGAAACCAAATCAGGGGGTCTTCCAAGATTTGATCTATCTGTAGGGAACAGCTAAGGTAGACTTTTTTGTCTCCTTTCGAATAATTAACTTTCAAAATTCTATTCCAGGACTCCATGCAAGAAGACCTAGAAAACACTGCTTCTTCTTTTCTTTTTTTTTCTTTTTTCTTTTTCCTCTGGACAGGAATGTTTCTGTATGCTTTCACTCTCTTTCCACTGATTCCCAAGGTACTTCTGAAGATTTAAAAGAACTACCCAAGATCATTGTGGTGATTTCCTTCTGGCCCAGGCAACAACGCTGATTCCTTCTTTTGGAATTAGCTAGGGGCAATTGCTGCAAGCTTCTTCATAGACTGCATTTACTCAAACAAGATCAGGGGTTTGCTACATCATAACATCCAGTATTTGTGTGTGTTACAATCTTATGGCCGGTCTTACTACTCAGTCAAGGTTGATTTGTTGACCATTTCAATATGTCTGCTCACTTCATTTGAAAATGTTTTTGAAAGGGGTTCTGCATAAGAAGCCTCCCAGAAAACCAATGGCTCCTCCTTGGGATCTTAATTTTGTGTTAGAGAAGCTATTACTTGCTCCATTTGAGCTAGCTTATCAGGCTGACTTGAGGTTCTTAACTGAGAACTGTTTTACTCATTGTTGGATGTTGTCATGGTGGGTTAAACTTACCTCATTTTCCAGATGACAGATAGGGTTTCTTTGTGAACTAATCCTTCCTTTATGTCTAAAGTGGAATCCAAGTTTACTTTAAGCCAAACTATCTATCTCCCTGCCTTCCTTCTAGAACCTAAAAATGGGGGGAGAAAGGATATTTCATACCATGGATGTTCCCAGACAAGTCAGATACTACTTTGACAAAGCAAAATCTTTCAAAACTTCAAATCAGTTGTTCATTTCTTGTGAAGATACGAAGAAGGGACAGCCTGTGTCAAAGCAGATTATTTCTAAATAGTTATCTTATGCTATTAACTTTTCTTCCTCACAGCAAAACAAAACTATTCCAGGAAGGGTAAAGGCTCACTGTATTAGAGCCTTGACTTAAACTATGGCTTTCTGGAAAGAGTTTGAATGTAAAGGTATTCTAGAAGCAACAGCCTGGTCCTCTGTGCATACTTTTACAAAGCACTATATGATAGATTCATTCTCTGGTCTCGAACAGGCTTTGCTAGGACTAATCTCCAGGGGTTCCTGGATCCTTCTCCTTCCACCTCCCAGATGTTCACCAGTCCTACTACCTCAGTAGCATTTTGTGTTATTTGCCAAGGTAACCCAGTGCTGACCAGTTTTCAAAAGCTCAGGCTTCCCTCCCTCCCTCTTCCTGTTATAGCTGATTGACTGAGCCTATCCTGACTGGGAAACCTTCAGCTGACAAAGGTTGTAAATGTTCAGTCTTTTTCTGTCATCCAAAGAATAAAGTCCCTTGACTCTTTACAGGTTCCGGTGCTGATTTTTCCAGCTTACTGCTCAGATAAGCCCCATAAGTGGGCCCCCTTCCTGCCATTTTGTTATTAGATTTATTATTCTCTTTCTGTTTTTATGTTTATTTAAAAATGCATTTATTTTAATATTTTATTTCTGTCCGTGTTTACAGTAATTCCTATTGGAATTTCTGCTTTTAGCAGTGTTTACCTGGCTTGTCTCTTTAACAGATGCTTATTTTTACAGTTTCTGAGGAAGCTTTCAGTATTTAACTTCGAAGTGCAGTTTGCTTATGTGCTTTTATAAACTAGGGTCTGTCTCATGCAGTCAGAACTGTGAGTTAATCTAGGATGTCTTTACGCACATTTCAAACTATTTTTTGTGATAATAGGACAGTTTGGCAGAGCTTAGTTTTATGGGGACATACTTATTACTAGAAACTTTTAACTGCTTATTGTGATACATTATCAGGTACTTTCAGTTAATTATTCTGGCTAGTGTGGTGTTCTCTTTCTTGACTTGATAGATCTTATCTCTGGTATCCTCCCATCAAATCTGGTTGCACCTAAAAAGAAAAAAAAAACAAAAACAAAATAAAATTATGCCTCAGCCTACAGTTAATGATTCTGTCAGGGTCACTGTTTGGCCTGCAGACCACTTACCTTTTGCTCTATCTCCCTCTAGTGTAACTTTGTAACTTTGATGACCACTATGGAATGGGGCTTTTCCAGTTCCTGGCACAGGTATGGGAGAGCCAAACCCTTTAAATGCAGGAGTAGTGTGGGGTAAGATAAAGCTTGCCAGAGATAATACTCTGCCACCAGATATTTTATCTAGTAGTGAAGTTAGTTCACAAGAAAAAGAAACATAAGCTTCATCAGACAGCTTTTAATCAGATTATAGTTATTTATAAGGCTGATGTGGTTTCCTTTGCTAAGAATGTTCTGCAGGCAGCCATACATGTCTCTAGCGATGGTTTGGCTAAAGACCATCCTGTTATTATAGAGAATTATGAGGAATCTGAGGAGTGCAATGGTTTATTTAAAAATCAAGCAAAGGAGAACTACCTTGCTTTACTGGTAACCATAAAACAATAAGAAAAACATGGTAAATGCAAAAAAACAAGCAGGTCATTCCGCCAATGAATAAATACCTTCAGTCCAAGGCATTTACAAAGCAAGCAAGTTTAATGAGACAGTAAATTGAAAGTTTAAGCACTTTCATCCTATAATAGCTTTTAGTCAGACTTCATCAGAACAAATGCTTCCATATCATAGCCATCCACTTATAAAATACCTGATAATCAAAAGACTAATTAAGATATTATCAATCAAAGTTTAAAAATCATTTAAAAAACAATTTAAATTACATAAATATATTGTTAACATTTTAATTAAAAACTACTAAATGTTAAATATGTTATAATTAAATGAAAAACAAATCTGATGCTGTCAATTTTCATTTTATTCTTGACTTATGGGTTTGGTTCCAATATTGAACTGACTTGCCCATTACTACAGCTCCCATGGGCCAAAAGCTCTCGAGTTTCACCTCTACCCACAGTCCTTCTCTCCCAGTTACCTCAGATCTCATTTGCAACTTTTCCAGACAGACGCCTTCCCCATAGCTCTCGAGCTAAGTTCATATTTTGGATAGTTCATTGTGCATGCAGCCAAAGGGACCACCAGAGCTGCGGGTTCAGGTGTAGCCATAAGGAGATGGGTTACCCTTACTTAAGCGACAAACCACTCCATTGAAACTCACTCCATCGATGCCACAAAACATCGACAACCCGACGGCCGATGTTACTCACACGGTAAGGAAACGTTTGGCCTGGAACCTGAACTTTGTCCCGTACACCCGCGGTAGAGCATTCTCAGAGTTGGAATATTAAGTAAGGAGGGTGGGGGGCATAGCCCCCCACATGTGTGTGTGTTTGTTTTAATGGAAGGTTTTTACTTGTGGATGGCCAAATGGTTCCTTACCATGTGAGTAATGTTGGCCATTGGGTTGTCAATGTTTTGCGGTGTCGATGGAGTGAGTTTTGATGGAGTGGTCTGTTGCTTAAGTAAGGGTAACCCAAGGAGACATACCTGGATGTGTCTATGTGACTTTGCAGAGCCATTTAAGTCTTCATTCATCAATGTGCCTTTTGATTGATCATCTGTGTTTGACCCAAAAGTTAAAGAGACATTATCCAGATATGAGAAGGATGGTAAGACCCTTTCTGCTGCGGGCATGTGTTTTTCCACCCCTCAAAGATCCTTTTCCAAAAATCAGAGGAGTGGTGGAAAGATGTGGTTCATAAAATCCTAAGGACCTTTCCAGGACACACATGGTGCTAGTTCTCCCAGGATAGAGGAGGGAACTACAATGGAAGAAGCCATCCATGTGACAGAGGTGGCCTGCAAAACCAAGGCTTCAGGGATTTCTTCCCAGATAAGCCCTTTCAGCGCTCCTGAAAGGAGGCCCGATTGTCTTCCTATGGAGGTAGTTGGGGATGCTTATCCTTGCACCAAAATGCCTGGCTAAATATAACAACAGATTCTTGGGTGCAACAGATTATTTCCAGAGGTTACATCATACCCTTTTCCCTTCATCTCCCCATATGCAAAAAAAAAAAATCCCCAATGTTTCATCCAGTCAGAGGGAACCAGCAGTTCCAGAAATACACAAACTGCTAGAGAAAAGAGTCATCCAAGAAGTCCCACCAGACTAGAGAGGATCCAGAATTTATTCAAGATTCTTTTTAGTGCCAAAAAGACAGGGGACTGGAGACCAATTCTGGATCTCAGTGTGTTGAAAAAAATCAGTTCGACAAATGAAATTCCAGATGGTCACGGTACAGTCTATTCTTATATTTTTGGAAAAGAATGACTGGATGTGCTTGATAGATCTTCAGGATGCGTATTACCACAGATAAATGGACAAGTGCTCCAGAAAGTTCCACCACCAGTTCAGGGCACTGTCCTTTGGTCTCACCACAGCCCCCAGGGTGTTCACCAAATGTATGGCAGTAGTAGCAGCTCACTTGAGACTGCAAAGATTCTGGGTGTTTCCATACTTGGACGACTGGCTCATTACCGCTCCAACCAGGCATCGATTGATAGAGGCACAGGATTATGTTCTTAAAACCTGTGTATACCTAGGAATAACTGTAAATCTAGAAAAATCTCAACTGAATCCAACTCAGAGTTTTGAGTTTATAGGGGCAGTACTGAATACAACAACAACCGTAGCATCCCTTCCTCCAGTGAAACTTCAGAAAATCATAACTCAGGTTCAGAAAATAATCCACACCAAGAAGATACTTGCTTGACTAATTTTACATGCTCTAGGTTTTATGGCAGTGACAATAACTGCAGTTCCCCTAGCCAGATATCACATGAATATTCTACAGTGGCTGCTGGTATCTCAATGGTCTATGCTTTATCAACCCATATTGGACCAGATTCTAGTCACCAATCATTGCAGGAAGACTCTAGCTTGGTGGATTCACTCCAAAGAAATTTTCCTAGGCTGCCACTTTGCCCTTCCAGAACCCAAGGCCATAGTGACTATGGATGCCTCCCACATGGGGTGGGGGGCATTTTCTGGGTAAGACTGTCCAAGGCACTTAGTCCTCCTTAGAGGCCAACTTGCATATCAGTGTTCTGGAACTAAGAGTGGTGCTTTTAGCATTACAAGCCTTTCAAACGGCTTTTCTTGTGGAAACAATTGCAATTCAAACAGACACTATGTCAGTAGTTTGGTACATCAACAAACAGAGAGGAACAATATCATACCCCCTTTGTTAACAAGCACTCAGAGTGTGGCACTGGGTGATCTCTTCCAACTGCTTTCTGATAGCAAAGCACATTCTGGTGAGTTCCAATGTGCTAGCAGACAAACTGAGCAGAAGTATTCTCCAGCCTCATGATAGGTCTCTCAATCCAAAAGTGACAGAAAAGATTTTCCATCAATGGGGCCACCCTTGCAACAACCTGTTCACCTCTCCCCTAAACAAGAGCAGCAACTACTTTGCCCTGATTCATCCTCTGGGGAAGTCACCAAGAGGGCCCCATGGACTCCTTTATGCCTTTCCTCCAAGACCTCTAATTCCAAAATTCTTACAGAAAGCATTCCGGTTGAAGAGCAAAGTAACCCTCATTGCTCCCTTTTGGCCTCTACAGATATGGTTCCCCTTTCTTTGGCCTTATCTGATTGAACGAACTCGGACTCTGGACCTGGCTCTAGACCTTCTGTCTCATCCAGATAGACTAATTCATTCAGGTATTCTAAACCTCAAGCTGACAGCATAGTTCCTTCAGTTCCATTAGTTGCCAGGCGACTAAATCCTTCTTCCCCAGTACCCCACATTCTGTTAGCTTCTCATAAGCCTTCCACCCATAAACTGTATACTAGTAAATGGAAATGATTTACTATCTGGGCTCGTGAAAGAGATATTGACCCCCTTTCAGCTTCTATTGATAATATTTTAGATTTTTTAGCCTCTCTTTTCAATGCAGGAACTTCCCCATCTACCATCAGAATACAACTAGCCACAATTTCAAATTTCCATGATGGTTTGAAAGGACATTACTTGGCTTCTCATACACATTGTACGTATTTTTAAAAGGGACACTTTTGCTGAAACCTCCTTTTAAAGATCCTGCTCCACCTTGGGACCTAAACCTAGTGTTGCAAACCATTGTACATTTTCCCTTTGAGCCATCTGCAGACTGTGATCTAAAATATTTGTCATGGAAATCATTATTTTTGGTGGCAATAACCTCTACCAGAAGAATTTCAGAAGTTCAGGCCTTATCATGTAGATCACTTAATCTGATTTTTTACAAAGACAGGGTTTCCTTATGAAGAAATCTCACCTTTCTCCCTAAAGTAGTGTCAGAGTCTAGTATCAATCAGACTATTAATTTGACAGTATTCTTTCCAAACTTTTCTAATGGAGGTGAATACTGTTTGCATTTGCTAGATGTTTACAGACAATTAGGCTTTTATCTTCACAGGATGAAAGACATGAGAAAATCTGATCAACTATTTGTCTCATTTTCAAGTGACAGGTTTGGTAAACCAGTCAGCAAGGTGACTTTAGCCAGATGGCTCAAGGAATGCATTTCCTTTATCAATGAAAAGAAGAAAATGACCTTGCCTAGGCCTGTTAAGGCACATTATACAAGATGTGTAGCCACTTCAGCAGATTTCCAGTCTAATACTTCAATGTGTAATACCTTTATTACTCATTTCAAATTGGATTTGGTCTGTAGAGGAAGAGCATCCTTTGGTCCAGTGGTTCTCAGGAATGTCCTATCATGAGTCCTCCCAAGGTGTAAGGTAGCTGGAGACTCTGTCTCATACGTCAAGGATAAAATGAAAATTGACAAAATCAGATAAAGATGTTATGTACTTACCATAACGCTCCATCTGTGTTGTCCATTTTCATTTATTCTTGACTCCCTTCCCTCCATCCCTCAGCCTTTGAAGACTCTTTAGTGGAATGGATAATGTACATTTAAGTTATTGTGATCCTTAAGGTATAGCAGACATGGCTTCTATTGAGGCTTCCTTATCTATGACTTTTATATCTAATCTGCAAACTCGATCGGAGGCAATTGGGAGAGATGGATTGTGGGTAGAGGTGAAGCTCGAGAGTTTTTGGCCCATGTGAGCTGTAGTAATGGCTGAGTTAGTTCCAATATAGAATCAAACCCATATGATATTTTTTCAGGGTGCTGCTTAAAGAGACTATGTCATTCAAACCCAGGTGCATACTTGTATTTAAACATAACTGCCATAAAAGTTCTCTGTATTTGAGCCTCAGCTCCTAGAAACCACCCATTTGATTGATAAGAACACTTTCCAAAACTAACAAAAGCAAAACTTCTTATTGTCATACAATTTAACTTATGTTTAATAATGCATTATTCATATTGGAGCTTTGTTTGTCATAGTAATGCTCATAAATTCTCTTTCTGAACATATGCTCCATTTTACCCACATAATATGAATGACATGGATCACAAAATGCTACACATACTACACCTGATGTATTACAATCACAATCAGCATTCAACTTCAATTTCTTTTCCCATGTTATAACTTTAAACTAAGTCCCTTGTGTATGTACCTACACTGCCAACATGCCCCTCATTTTTTCATCTCTACATTCTTTCTTCTGCCTCCAAAGGTAGCATTTGCTTTTTCAAGCTTTTCTTTTAAATTCAAATGTCTTGTAAAAAAACCGTGGTTCATTTCCCAAGATCATAGTAATTTCCTCCTCATATCCTATACATTTTCAATTATTCTTTATAATACCTTTAATTCTATTACTTTCTACACCATATTTGAGAAACATAGTAGTGTCATAGCTATCATCATTACTCACACTTAGATCGTTGTTGGTATACATATTGTTTTACTTGATAAGAGTACCTTTTCTTTAACAAGGAGCTGTATATATTCTGCCTCCTTTTCTCTAACGCCTCATTTTTAATAGTATTTAACATCATAAGAGGATATCCCCTATCAATGAACATCATACATAATTCATCCAATTCCCTCATAAATTGATAGTCATCTGAGTATAGCCTCAAGCCATGAAGAATCTGCCCCTTGACCAAACTTTTCTTTTGGAAAATGGGGGTGGTTGCTGGTATAATGTACAAATATGTTTCAATACATCAGTTTCCTATAAATTCTAGAAATAATTTTCTGATTGACCACATACTTTATTATTGCAACATCCAGAAAATTAATTTCATCATATGAGTATGTGGCTGTAAATGTAAAAAAATCTGTACTGGAATTTAAAAAATCCACAAACTCAAGAACTGACTGGTGTCGCCCTTCCAGATGATAAATATATAATCCAGAAATCTCATAAAAGTGCTAATATATTTCATAAATTTAGACATAAAAACTATATTTTGTTCCCAACACCAAACTATCACATTCGAGTATAAGGGGAGTGCAAGGAGCCCCCATGACTACCCTTGTGCCTGTTTAAAATACCCTCCTTTAAAAAATATAATTATTATCAAGCATAGTCTCCATAAAAAACACCAGGTTATGACATTCTTTGTTGGACAAAAATCAAAACTAATACAGGCATCCCTGAACCAATTGATCCTGGTACTATGTGGACTACAGGAGAACAAGTCCACAACACTCACTGTAGTGAACATACTATTTTCATCAAACAATTAAAGTTTGATGTTGCTCAAAAAGTCCCAAGAATCCTTAAGAATGTAAGGATATTTCATACAAGAATTCTTAAGTTTTCCATCTACAAACACTGCTAAAGAGTTCATCTTGGAACCTGATGCAGCAACTATGGAACACAGAGCTAGATTTCATATGTCTTTGCGTATCTTGGGGATACCATAAAATTGTGGGAATCGGGGCATTATCAACTTTTAGGAATTTACATAGTTTATGGTCTATATTACATTTTGATATAATAAATCCTGTGACATCACATCAGTGTTATACTGCTCCCTATTTACTTTATTTCTAGAAACTGTTACATAATGTTCCTCTTTAGTCAGCATTTTGTACATCCTAACAGTATAGTATATAGCATTCATAAGAACTATGCTGCCATCCTTATGGGGTTTCATGATTCTAATTTCCCTATTAAGTGTTAATTTCTTCACCAGATCAAATTTGTTTAAGAATAAATTATAATTCATTCCAAAACGTTGCTGGTAAAGTTTTCTAATGTCCCTCTCATAGAACTTTTCAAATAATGATAATGTAGAGTGTAATGTGGATTGTGTGTGCTTTTTCAAAAAAATAGTTCATTAGTGAAGGCTGGCTGAGCCACATCATGGTACATAATACTTAGATTAAGCTTCTTAACATACATTTATAGGTCAAGCAAGACTTCATCAATATCTGTTCTAACCATTTTGTATCACAGTAGTTATATATTTTAAACCTATTGTATTCGCTGATGCTAATAACATCATCATTAAAAACACCACTTAAATCTAAACAACACTCAGTGTTTTCATTAAAATTGCTAATATTATTATCAATGTCTTTAACTGTAGTAGAATCAAAGGAATTAATGGAATTATCAACGACATCCACTAGGGATGGTGCCACCACCCTTCCCACTTTTCCTGTTGTTCCTGTGTTGTGCTCTGTTAACTGTTTGGACTGCCTATGATCTGTTGGTTTAGTTGAAAGTTCCTTGTTCTATTTGAGCAATTCTCTCTGACTGCCTCAGCAGTGGGAACTTATCTGTGTCCAAAATGTAATTACATACATTGTTCTCTTGATCTACTGGAATACTGAATGAATCTAGCTCTGCATTATTACAATTATGATGAGATGCCCGTGATCTAGGATAAACTATTCCCTTTGCATATTCCATCTCATCTCTTTTTTAATTTATTATATTTCTTTGTTTTAACTTTGTGATGCCCGTGCACTGGCCCAGCAATCAAGGAGCCTCAATCCTCACCACTAACATCAGTGAGGGGCATCCATATAGGGAAAGAATAATAAATACATTTGCAGTAAAGTACAATTTCCCTTAAGAGCACACAAAGATCACAGTCAGTCTGGGGCTGGTTTCTCCCTTTCTCTCCAGGTCCCCAATAAGACTCCCCACTGGCACAGCTATAGGGTCCAGATCTCAGCCTAGTGGGCAAGCTAAAACCTCCAGCACCTTCTCTGTCCAACCAGTGCTTCATGTTCCTGCCCAAGTAGCTGACACACACACACTTTGAGATAAGAGTTATATACAACCACACAGACACCACTGGGGAAGGCTGGCACAGGTTCTCCAGCTGTGCCCCTTTTACCCAGACTATACGGTAGTACCACTTGCCACCACCCACTAATATATATCAGCTACTAAAAAGGCCCTTAACAAAGGGTGTCCAATTATTATTGTGCAATATTATTATCCAAATGGTAAGTGCAACTGAACAGTCAAGGCTTATTGGAGTGGCTTGGCCAGTATCACTAAATACATGCAATGTACTCTTAGAGTTTAAATTATCTCTACACAAAACAGCCACAGTTGAAATGTGTAAAATATTTAATAATGAATAATAAAAACACAAGACAATACTTCTTACTACACAGTGCTAGTCAATAGTTCATAGATCACTGAGAAATACTTAAAATAATACAGTAGAAATGTTCTGACATCAATACAGAAAAAAAGACTAATCTAATCTTCCTAGTTTGTAGCTATATCTAAGAGAAAACACAGTTCTAAAATAAACTTACATATAGAACACAGGCAGAGTGCTGGTGAGTTTGATGTTCTCAAGATAAATGCTAAAAATGTTCTCATTCTTTCTGTCCTTAAATTGATAACACAGTACCACTGATTCATTTCAGATTACATAATTTCTTTCTGGTTCCCAGGCTGACAGAAACTCAGATGTTAATGGCCTTTTTGATCTTGCAGCTTGTCAAGAAGTTAGAGCAATAAAATAAATTATACATGTAAATTCTAGCCATTAATTCTGGTCTCAAAACAATAGGCAGAATGCCTCCCTCTAGACATCTCGGCTCCGAGTTTTAGATCAAAGAATTTCACAATGCTTGACTTACCAGCTTTCTTACAGCAGAGCGCACTGTTGTTACATTTTTTTCAGTTCAACATCCACTACAGTCTTTTCACATTTAAGAGAACAAGCCTGTGACTTACATTAATATTTACAAATGACAGAATTACCTACAAAATTCTATCTAGCTAGGCTGGCAAGCTCTCAACCTTCCATCTCCAAAATGAGGAACACTAGCCCTCATAATGTGGAACAAATGGGCAAAATGTGGAACACATACTAATTGCTTATTAACAACTTCAACTAGGAAGGTCATAGGATGGTTAAAATATGCTGGTTTTACTTATAAAGAAGATCTTTTAATGAATTAATATGATTAATTTCTATTTACCATGGATTTCACTTAAAAAAATTCCTAACACTGAATGTGTGACAGGCTCTTTGAATGTGGAACTTTGAGGAACTTGGAGGAACATGAACTTTTTAAGACCCCAAATGAGGTACGTTCCTCGTAATGAGGTACACTTGAGAGGTATAGGCAGCCTTCACCTATCTTTACACATCCCCCCCCCCGATGAACTCAAGCTAATTTTTCAAGTGACCCTTGAGAAACGTTGCTTGAGAGGGTTAGGTCTATCTGAGTATACCTTAACCCATTCCCTGTCTTGAGAGTCCATCTGCATTGGCATTGCTAATCCCACTGTGGTGTAAAATAAAAACAGCCAGAAGTCTACCGCTGTTAAGAAAGCACACTTTAATAAAATGCTGTAAAACAAAGCTTTTGAGTTAATACTCATCCTCAGTGTTTCCCACTGTGGTGCTACACTGACATATCATATGCTTGCAACCCTAGGCTACATCTTAGCAACTTGGCATTTTGCTGGCTGGCTCAGTTTAACCATGTTAGGGGATTGTGATCTGTAACTACAGTGAAATTTCTTTTATACAGATAAGGCTGAAGTTTCTTCAGTGCCCACAGTATGGCTAGACATTCTTTTCTACAGCAGCATAGCATTCCTCCCTGGGTTTGATCCTATGACTGAGGTGAACCACTGGGTGCTCTTCTCCCTCTGAAGAAATCTGGCTAAGTACAGCCCCATGGTTCAAAGCATCCAACTGCACAACAAATTCTTTGCTGTAATCTGGACTGGCTAACACAGGGTGGTCCTCCCAAAGCTTCTTTAAACTTTTGGAATGCCTGCTCACATGCTAGGGTTCACACTACCTTATCTGACCTGTTCTTCCTTGTCAGGTCTGTGAGGAGAGCAGCTATGGTATTATAACTGGGGACAAACTTTCTGTAGTACCCTGCTGTCCCTCCCTAAGAATGCCCTCACCTACTTTTTTGGTAACAAGTGCAGGCCATGCCTGAATAGCTTCTGCTTTGGCAAGTTCTGGCCTGATCTTACCACTACCCACTCTGTGTCCCAGGTAGGAGACGTCTGCCATAACCACCTGACATTTGCTGGTCTTAATGGTCAACCCTGCCCTCTGTAGTTTGCCCAGCACCTCCCAGATATGTTGAAGGTGCTCTTGCCAGGATTGGCTGTAGATGGCAATATAATCTTGGTAAGCAAGGAAAAAAACCCTTCTGCTCCTGTTAGGATATGATCTGCCAGCCTCTGGAAAGTCACTGGGGCATTTTTCATCCCAAAGGGCATCTTAGTGAACTCATAAAAGTCAAAAGGAGTCACAAAGGCTGACCTCTCTCTAGTACTGGGAGTCAAGGGCATCTGCCAGTAACCCGTGGTAAGATCAATAATTGTAAGATACTTAGCCCCACCCAGCTGCTCTAATGCCTCATTTGTCCTAGGCATGGGGTAAGCATCTGACTCTGTGTGACTATTTAATTTCCTGTAGTCCACACAGAACCTGGTGCTGCCATTCTTCTTTGGCACCAGCACCACTCGGGAGTCCCAGGGACTGCTGGACTCTTGAATTACCCCTAGTTCCAACATTTCCTGTATCTCCTCCCTTAGAGTCTGTTTGACTCTCTCAGCCACCTTATAAGGGGCCTGGCTAATAAGCCTTTGGGTCCTGTATCCAGCTGGTGCTGCACCAGGTGGATGCATCCTGGTTTCCCAGTGAACATGTCCCCAAACTCCTGTAACACTGCTCGGATTTCTCAAAACTGGGTGGGAGATACCTGCTGGGACATTGCTACCCCTTCCACTGAGGTGTGAGTCCGAGCCTCACTGAGGAGATCAGTCACCAGATCTCCCTAAGACTCCTCCTGCAATCCACTGCAAATGCTCAGCACAAGGGCCTCCCTAACATGGTAAGGTTTCATCATGTTAACATGGTACAATTTGTGCTCCTCCATCTTGCCTAGCAGTTCTAACATGTAGTTAACATCACTTACCTTTCTTACCACCTTGTAGGGTCCCTCCCAAGCTGCTTGCAGCTTGTTGTGTCTGATAGGAATGAGAACCATTATCTGCTGCCCCACACCATACTCTCTAGCTCGAGCATTCCTGTCATACCACACCTTTTTCTGTTGTTGGACTTCTGCCAGGATTTCCTGCGCCAAGCCCATGAGCTCCCTGAGCCTTGTCCTGATGTTTATGACATATGTCACAACAAACTCCATGTGAGATACACACTCACCTTCCCACTCATCTCAAATTAAGTCTAGAGGTCCCCTCACCCTATGCCCATACAGCAACTCAAAAGGTGAAAAGCCTGTGGATTCCTACGGAGCCTGTCTGTAAGCAAACAACAGATGGGGCAAATATTTGTCCCACTCCATCTTAAACTGGTCTACAAATGCCCATAGGATGGACTTGATTGTAGAGTTTAGACTCTCAACAAGACTATTAGTCTGGGGATGGTAGGGATGGTCTTCAGGTGCTTCACCCCACAGTACTTCCACAGACAAGCCTGCAGGTCTGACATGAAATTGGCACTTCTGTCAGTCAGTGTTTCTTTTGGGAAACTTACCCTGCTGAAGATCTCTAACAAAGCATTTGCCACCTTTTCTGCTCAATGGAGGACAGAGCCACTGCCTCAGGGTATCTTGTAGCATAGTCTACTACCACTAGGATATACTTTTTCCCCTGTGGAACTTGGGGTACTCAGAGGTTCCACAATATCCATAGCTACCCTGTGAAATGACTGCTCAATCACAGGTAAAGGCATCAAAAAAGCTCTCACATTGTCTCCTGCCTTGCTTCCCTTTTGGCACTGCTCACAGGTCCTGCTGTTACATCTCTGGAAATTCCAGGCCAGTAGACATTCTGCATAATACATCTTTTTGTACGTTTTATGCCCATATGACCTGCTAAGGGAATATCATGGGCTATGGCTAGGATCACCAGATTTGTTGGGCTCTAGGCACTACCAACTGCTGTACCCTCTCACCTTCTAGCCCTCCCATAGGGTTCCACTCCCTATACAGTAACCCTTTATTCCAGTATACAGATCCCCCCTTCCCTTGAGAATCAGGTGCTTCACTAGCTACCTGCCTAAGGCCTTGCAGTGTAAGGTCTGTGAGATGAGCCTGTCTCAACTCTTTCTTTGTAACCCTTTCCAGCTCCCCTTCCACAGGAAGTCTGGCATCCCCTGACAGTGGTGCCTCACTGTCAGCCAGGGTACTACTACTCACCTCTACCTTTGCAGTCACTCTGTCCAAGGGAACATCAGTTCCCACAAGCAGCTGTGGTTAACATTCAGTCTCACTGCTACAGAGTTGCTCCCCCCCTGAAGTAACCACCTCTCCAGTTCTGGCTGCAAGTATGCAGTCTGTCTGGGCCTCCCCCAGTCTACCAGACCAACATGCTTGTCTCCTAGCCTGACTGCGTGTAACTGCATAAGCACACGGGACTGCCTCATCCAAATCCTTCCCTATCAGGACATCTGCAGGATGGTAGTTCGGTACTCTTGTTGTCTCAAGACAACCTACTATTGGCATTTTGTCTTTCCCACTTACTGGTTCTCTCACTTTTGTTCCCCACCTTGCATCTGTGGACATGTGTATGCCACATGGCCCCACTTGTTCCATTCAAAACATTTAACCCTAGGTCCTGGATGTATACCTGGACTAGTAGTTTACCCTACTACTGGCAGATTCTGTTGGGGCAATCTGTGCTGCCCACCATGGGTTCCTTTAGACCCATGAAGAGTACTGGGGTGCCTTTTCTGTACAGGGATGCCCTGCTTGCTAGGTGTAGGTCTCCCTACTTCCCCAATTAATCTGAAGTAGCACATTGTCTATCAGCTAATCAGATCCTCATGTCCTCAGGCAAAGTGCTAAGGGCTTGTTTCCTCACCAAAAGGTCTGTCAGCCCTTCAAAAGTGGTGACCCGACATCCACTCACCCACCTATGAAAATAAAAAAATGCTAAAAATGCTCTCATTCTTTCTGTCCTTAAATTGATAACACAGTACCACTGATTCACTTCAGATGACATAATTTATTTCTGGTTCCCAGGCTAATAGAAACTCAGAGGTTAATAGCCCTTTTGAACTTTCAGATGTCCAATCTTACTGGGTAATATTAATATTAATACAAATGGTAGTTTGACCAAGAGCAAGGCTGTTAGGAGTGGCCTACACAGTGACACCAAATAACTATACATATACTCTCAAAACTTAAATATCTCTACAAAGATCAGCCATAATGAAAGGTTTAAATATATTTAATAATAAAAGAACAAGACAATACTAAATATATATTCACACTGATATCAGAGTAGAAAACCACATGAAATATTTAAAATAACATTGCAGTACAGGGTCACACAAGTAGAGAAAAACATAATCTAAACTAAACTTTGCTATATTCCTGACTGTTTTAAGAGTATTACTGCTGGGATAGCTTGCAGAATGACATCACTTCTTGTCATCTGATTTCAAGTTCCAAGGCAACCCCCCAACTGCTGAAAGCTGGCAATATTTAGCATTTACCTGTAAAAATATGTAGATAGGGGCTTTTTCTCAGATCTTTGGCAGGTGCTAGAAGTCATAAAACAATTGCATTCCTTCCTGCTTCCAAAGTAGCAATTAGTTCACCCCAAAGACAATACAAAAAGTTTCCTAGTAAAGACTTTGTGTCTTTATCTGCATTGAAACCTGTCAGATAGCCTCTTCCTATAAAGTAATTTAATTTCAGATATTTGCTACACACATGACATATACTTCTAATACATTTGTAACACAGGCATCTTATATAAATTAGTTTGATATTCACAAATGACATATAATTATTTACAAAATTCCTGGCATTACCTCTTTTTGTCACACTTCTTCCCCCCTTCAAAGACTCAAGCTAGTTCTTCAAGTGACCCTTGAGAAATGTTGCTTGAGATGGATGAACCTATCTGGGAATACATTATCCCATACCCTGTCTTGAGAGCCCAACTACATTGGCATTGCTAAACCCACTGTGGTTCTTCTCTGTCATATCATATGCCTGCCACCCTAGGCTTCACCTTAGTAACTTGACATTTTGCTGGCTGGCTTGATGTAGTCATGTTAAGGGACTGTGGTCTGTAACTACAGTGAATTTCCTTCCATACAGATAAGGCTGAAGTTTTTGCAGTGTCCATACTATGGCTAGACATTCCTTTTATTTAGCTGCATAGCATTCCTCACTGGGTTGGAGCCCATGGCTGAGAAATACCAATGAGCACTCTTTACCCCCTGAGGAAACCTGGGTGAGTACAGCCCCCACCCAATGGTTTGAAGCATCCACCTGCAGAACAAATTATTTGCTGTTATCTGGACTGGCTAACACAGGGGGTCCTCTCAAGTACTAAGGGCTTATTTCCTCACCAAAAGGTCTGCCAGCCCTTCAAAAGTGGTGACCCGACATCCACTCACCCACCAATGAAAATAAGGGTTCATTTCAGCAACATATTCACACACACTTTCTTCTGCCTTGCGTCTGTGCTCGCAAAATGTTTTCCTATAAGTTTCAGGCGTTAGCTTAAAACATTCTAACAGACATTTCTTGACAACAGTATAATCAAAACATTCATGATCAGCAAGTATAATCAACACAATTACAGCTTTACCATGGAGTAAGGGAGTCAGGAACTGTACTCAGAGCCTTTTGTCAACATCATACTGTTTACTATCAAAATTATCCCCCTCTGTAAACTGCAGAAGGAATTTGTTGCCCTTTTGTGCTTCTGGGGCCCAGTTACTCCCTTCCCTATTACCTTCATGATGCTGGCAAAGAGTCAGCATCTCCTTTTCATGCTGCCTCGGTCACTCCTTTTCCACAGCTTCCAGGAGTAGCAGTTTCTTATTCTCCTCAGCCTGCAAATGTCACAGTTTCTCATTGTCCTCACTCTCTAGATGCCTCAGTCTTTCAGCTGCTCCTATTTCCAAACACCTCCAACTCATGTCTCTTTAGCTCTAGATGGATTTTTAAGTCCTCTGCAGAAAGGTTGAGCTGTCCATTTTCTGAGTGTGGTACATCTCGACTGCCAGTCTGATCATCCTCCTTGTTGCAGTTTTCTGATGCAGCTGTGACCAAAGCTGCAATCATGTCTGCCTTATTCAGGTTTCCATGCAACAGTCCCTTGTCAGCTTTCCGTACTCCTCTGCTGACATGCTGCCTGCTCTCCCTGACTAACTAAGCTAACAAAAATAAATAAAACAATTGTGATCTGAACTTTGAGTATTCACTGCATGGCTGATTTAGAGTACAAATACACCTTCAGTGATTACTGCACACAAGCTACAGGAATTCACTAACCACACCACTACAAGTCAATTGCCAACCAATTAATATGTGGTGTGGATATCCCACCACTGTCAACCAATTAATATGTGATGCCTGTGCACTGGCCCAGCAATCAAGGAGCCTCAATTCTCACCACTAACACCAGTGAGGGGTGCCCATATAGGGAAAGGATAATAAATACACACACACACAGTAAAATACAATTTCCCTTAAGAGCACACAGAGATCACAGTCAGTCTGGGGCTGGTTTCTCCCTTTCTCTCCAAGTCCCCAATAATACTCCCCACTGGCACAGCTATAGGGTCCAGATCTCAGCCTAGTGGGCAAGATAAAACCTCCAGCACCCTCTCTGTCCAACCAGTTCTTCATGTCCCTGCCCAAGTAGCTTATACACACACTTTGAGATAAGAGTTGTATAGAACCACACAGACACTCCTGGGGAAGGCTGGCACAGGTTCTTCAGCTGTGCCTCTTTTACCCAGACTATACAGTAGTACCACTTGCCCCCACCCACTAATATTTATCAGCTACTAAAAAGTCCCTTAAAAAAGGGTGTCCGATTATTACTGTGCAATGTTATTATCCAAATGGTAAGTGCAACTGAACAGTCAAGTCTTATTGGAGTGGTTTGGCCAGTATCACTAAATACATGAAATGTACTCTTAAAGCTTATATTATCTCTACACAAAACAGCCACAGTTGAAATGTGTAAAAATATTTAATAATGAATAATAAAAACACAAGATAATACTTCCTACTACACAGTACTAGCCAATACAGAGATCACAGAGAAATACTTAAAATAATACAGTAGAAAAGTTCTGACATCAATAGAGAAAAAAGACTAATCTAATCTTCCTAGTTCCTAGCTATATCTAAGAGAAAACACAGTTCTAAAATAAATGTACATATAGAACACAGGCAGAGTGCTGGTGAGTTGGATGTTCTCAAGAAAAATGCTAAAAATGCTCTCATTCTTTCTGTTCTTAAATTGATAACACAGTACCACTGATTCATTTCAGATTACATAATTTCTTTCTGGTTCCCAGGCTAATAGAAACTCAGAGGTTAATAGCCCTTTTGAACTTGCAGCTTGTCAGAAAGCCAGAGCAATAAAATAAATTATACATGTAAATTCTAGCCATTGACTCTGGCCTCAAAAGAATAGGCAGAATGTCTCCCTCTAGACATCCTTGATCTGAGTTTTAGATCAAAGAATTTCACAATGCTTGACGTATCAGCTTTCTTACAACAGAGTGCACTGTTGTTACATTTTTTTCAGTTCAACATCTACTACAGTCTTTTCACATTTAAGAGAACAAGCCTATGGCTTACATTAATATTTACAAATGACAGAATTACCTACAAAATTTTATCTAGCTAGGCTGGCAGCCATAGCTCTCAACCTTCCATCTCTAAAATGAGGAACACTAGCCCTCATAATGTGGAACAAATGGGCAAAATGTGGAAAACATATTAATTGCTTATTAACAACTTCAACTAGGAAGGTCATAGGATGGTTAAAATATGCTGGTTTTACTTATAAAGAAGATCTTTTAATGAATTAATATGATTAATTTCTATTTACCATGGATTTCACTTAAAAAAAATTCCTAACACTGAATGTGTGACAGACTCTTTGAATGTGGAACTTTGAGGAACTTGGAGGAACATGAACTTTTTAAGACCCCCAAATGAGGTAAGTTCCTTGTAATGAGGTACACTTGATAGGTATGCTGGCAACCGTCACCTATCTTCACACATCTCACCCCCACCCCTGGTGAACTCAGGCTCATTTTTCATGTGACCCTTGAGAAACGTTGCTTGAGAGTGTTAGGTCTATCTGAGTATACCTTACCCCATTCCCTGTCTTGAGAGTCCATCTGCATTGGCATTGCTAATCCCACTGTGGTGTAAAACAAAAACAGCCAGAAGTCCACTGCTCTTAAGAAAGCGTACTTTAATAAAACAACAAATAAAATGCAGTAAGACAAAGCTTTTGAGTTAATACTCTTCCTCAGTGTTTCCCACTGTGGTGCTACACTGACATATCATATGCTTGCAACCCTAGGCTACATCTTAGCAACTTGGCATTTTGCAGGCTGGCTCAGTTTAACCATGTTAGGGGATTGTGATCTGTAACTACAGTGAAATTTCTTTCATACAGATAAGGCTGAAGTTTCTTCAGTGCCCACACTATGGCTAGACAATCCTTTTGTACAGCTGCATAGCATTCCTCCCTGGGTTGGAGCCTATGACTGAGGTAAACCACTAGGTGCTCTTCTCCCTCTGAAGAAATCTGGCTAAGTATAGCCCCGTGGTTTGAAGCATCCAACTGCACAACAAATTCTTTGCTGTAATCTGGACTGGCTAACACAGGGGGTCCTCCCAAAGCTTCTTTAAACTTTTGGAATGCCTGCTCACATGCTAGGGTTCACACTACCTTATCTGACCTGTTCTTCCTTGTTGGGACTGTGAGGAGAGCAGCTATGGTATTATAACTGGGGACGAACTTTCTGTAGTACCCTGCAGTCCCTCTCTAAGAATGCCCTCACCTGCTTTTTTGGTAACAAGTGCAGGCCATGCCTGAAGAGCTTCTACTTTGGCAAGTTCTGGCATGATCATACCACTCCCCACTCTGTGTCCCAGGTAGGAGACATCTGCCATACCCACCTGACATTTGCTGAGCTTAATGGTCTACCCTACCCTCTGTAGTTTGCCCAGCACCTCCCAGACATGTTGATGGTGCTCTTGCCAGGATTGGCTGTAGATGGCAATATAATCTAGGTAAGCAAGGGAAAACCCTTCTGTTCCTGCTAGGATATGATCTGCCAGCCTCTGGAAAGTCACTGGGGCATTTTTCATCCCAAAGGGCATCTTTGTGAACACATAAAAGTCAAAAGGAGTCACAAAGGCTGACCTCTGTCTAGTAAAGGGAGTCAAGGGCACCTGCCAGTAACCCATTGTAAGATACTTAGCCCCACCCAGCTGCTCTAATGCCTCATTTGTCCTAGGCATGGGGTAAGCATCTGACTCTGTGTGACTATTTAATTTCCTGTAGTACACACAGAACCTGGTGCTGCCATTCTTTGGCACCAGCACCACTTGGGAGTCCCAGGGACTGCTGGACTCTTGAATTACCTCTAGTTCCAACATTTCCTATATCTCCTCCCTTAGAGTCTGTTTGACTCTCTCAGCCACCTTATAAGGGGCCTGGCTAATAGGCCTTTGGGTCCTGTATCCAGCTGGTGCTGCACCAGGTGGATGCACCCTGGTTTCCCAGTGAACATGTCCCCAAACTCCTGTAACACTGCTCAGATTTCTCAAACCTGGGTGGGAGATATCTGCTGGGACATTGCTGTCCCTTCCACTGAGGTGTCAGTCCGAGCCTCACTGAGGACATCAGTCACCACATCTCCCTCAGACTCCTCCTACAATCCACTGCAAATGCTCAGCACAAGGGCCTCCCTATCATGGTAAGGTTTCATCATGTTAACATGGTACAATTTGTGCTCCTCCCTCTTGCCTAGCAGTTCTACCATGTAGTTAACATCACTTACCTTTCTTACCACCTTGTAGGGTCCCTCCCAAGCTGCTTGCAGCTTGTTGTGTCTGGCAGGAATAAGAACCATTATCTGCTGCCCCGTACCATACTCTCTAGCTCGAGCATTCCTGTCATACCACGCCTTTTTCTGTTGTTGGACTTCTGCCAGGAATTTCTGGGCCAAGCCCATGAGCTCCCTGAGCCTTGTCCTGATGTTTAGGACATATGTCACAGCAAACTCCATGTGAGATACACACTCACCTTCCCACTCATCTCAAATTAAGTCTAGAGGTCCCCTCACCCTATGCCCATACAGCAACTCAAAAGGTGAAAAAGCTGTGGATTCCTGTGAAGCCTGTCTGTAAGCAAACAACAGATGGGGCAAATATTTGTCCCACTCCCTCTTAAACTGGTCTGCAAATGCCCATAGGATGGATTTGATTGTAGAGTTTAGGCTCTCAACAAGACCATTAGTCTGGGGATGGTAGGGGTGGTCTTCAGGTGCTTCACCCCACAGTACTTCCACAGACAAGCCAGCAGGTCTGACATGAAAGTGGAACTTCTGTCAGTCAGTGTTTCTTTTGGGAAACCTACCCTGCCGAAGATCTCTAACAAAGCATTTGCCACCTTTTCTGCTCAGTGGAGGACAGAGCCACTGCCTCAGGGTATCTTGTAGCATAGTCTACTACCACTAGGATATACTTTTTCCCTGTGGAACTTGGGGTACTCAGAGTTTCCACAATATCCATAGCTACCCTGTGAAATGGCTCCTCAATAAAAGGTAAAGGCATCAAAAGAGGTCTGACATTGTCTCCTGCCTTGCTTACCTTTTGGCAATGCTCACAGGTCCTGCTGTTTCATCTCTGGAAATTCCAGGCCAGTAGACATTCTGCATAAAACATCTCTTTGTACGTTTTATGCCCATATGACCTGCTAAGGGAATATCATGGGCTGTGGCTAGAATCGCCAGATTTTTTGGGCTCTAGGCACTACTAACTGCTGTACCCTCTCACCTTCTAGCCCTCCCTCAGGGGTCCACTCCCTATACAGTAACCCTTTGTTCCAGTATACAGATTCCCCCTTCCCTTGAGAATCAGGTGCCTCACTTGCTACCTGCCTCAGGCCTTGCAATGTAAGGTCTGAGAGCTGAGCTTGTCTCAACTCTTTCTTTGTAACCCTTCCCAGCTCCCCTTCTACAGGAAGTCTGGCATGCTCTGACAGTGGTGCCTCACTGTCAGCCTGGGTACTACTAATCACCTCTACCTTCGCAGTCACTCTGTCCAAGGGAACATCAGTTCCCACAAGCAGCTGTGGCTCACATTCAGTCTCACTGCTACAGAGTAGCTCCTCCCCTGAAGTAACCACCTCACCAGTCCTGGCTGCAAGTATGCAGTCTGTCTGGGCCTCCCCCAGTCTACCAGACCAACATGCTTGTCTCCTAGCCTGACTGCGTGTAACTACATAAGCACATGGGACTGCCTCATCCAAATCCTTCCCTATCAGGACACCTGCAGGATGGTAGTTCTGTACTCTTGTTGTCTCAAGACAACCTACTATTGGCATTTTGTCTTTCCCACTTACTGGCTCTCTCACTTTTGTTCCCCACCTTGCATCTGTGGACATGTGTAAGCCACATGGCCCCACTCGTTCCATTCAAAACATTTAACCCTAGGTCCTGGATGTATACCTGGACTAGTGGTTTACCCTGCTACTGGCAGATTCTGTTTGGGCAATCTGTGCTGCCCACCATGGGTTCCTTTAGACCCATGAACAGTACTGGGGTGCCTTTCCTGTGCAGGGATGCCCTGCTTTCTAGGTATAGGTCTCCCTTCTTCCCCAATTAATCTGAAGTAGCACATTGTCTATCAGCTAATCAGATCCTCATGTCCTCAGGCAAAGTGCTAAGGGCTTGTTCCTTCAACAAAAGGTCTGCCAGCCCTTCAAAAGTGGTGACCCGACATCCACTCACCCACCTATGAAAATATGTGCTCAGTTCAACAACATATTCACACGCACTTTCATCTGCTTTGCATCTATGCTCACAAAACGTTTTCCTATAAGTTTCAGGTTTTAGCTTAAAACATTCTAACAGACATTTCTTGACAACAGTATAACCTGATCAAAGAATTTCACAATGCTTGACTTATCAGCTTTCTTACAGCAGAGTGCACTGTTGTTACATTTTTTTTCAGTTCAACATCCACTACAGTCTTTTCACATTTAAGAGAACAAGCCTGTGGCTTACGTTAATATTTACAAATGACAGAATTATCTACAAAATTCTATCTAGCTAGGCCAGGAGCCTTAACCTATCTTCACAAACTTTATCAAGCTTATTGTCCACTTCAGTAAAAATATTGTAATAGTTTTTGGACCTATCAGTGAATAGCAAATCACTTTTTAATGAGGTATCAAGTCTCTAAATATCTTCCAATAGCAAAGTCATAGCTTTCTTGTTAAACTGAACCACTGTATCCATGATTCAACACCCAGAGTCATCATAATATGAAATCAAATGTTCATACAATTCAGTATCTTCACTTAAGCCATTAGGTATCTGTGAAGACCCACCACTGGACACAGAGACTACAGTCAGTCTGTGACTGGTTTCTCCCTCTTCCTTCAGATCCCCAGTAAGACTCCCCACTGGCACAACTATATTGCTTAGATCTCAGCTGAGTGGCCAAACCAAGACCTCCAGCACCCTTTCTGCCCAATTAGTGCTTTGTGTCCCTGCCCAAGTAGCTGACAAACACACTCTTTGAGGTTTGATTTACACACACACACACACACACACACACACACACACACACACACACACACACACACACACAACCTGGGAAAGGCTGGCACAGGTTTACTAGCTATGCCCCTTCTGCCCAGACTATAAGGTAGTTACCACTGCCACCAGTCAATCCTTATCAACTACTTTAAGGCCCTTAATAAAGGATGTCCAATCTTACTGGGTAATATTAATACAAATGGTAGTTTGACCAAGAGCAAGGCTGTTAGGAGTGGCCTACACAGTGACACCGAATAACTATACACATACTCTCAGAACTTAAATATCTCTGCACAGATCAGCCATAATAAAAGGTTTAAATATATTTAATAATAAATAATAAAAGAACAAGACAATACTAAATATATATTCACACTGACATCAGAGTTGAAAACCACAGGAAATATTTAAAAAAACATTGCAGTACAGGCTTACACAAGTAGAGAAAAACAAAGTCTAAACTAAGCTTTGCTATATTCCTGACTGTTTTAAGAGCGTTACTGTACCCTAATAACAAGGCAAATGTTGTGAATGGTTCTTCTTGTTGTCAGGTTCAAGACAGAATGCAGAATGCTCTGTCTCAATGACAGACTTCTCAAAACAATATCTAAAATATTACTGCTGGGATAGCTTGCAGAATGACATCACTTCTTGTCATCTGATTTCTAATTCTAAGGCAACCCCCCACTGCTAAAAGCTGGCAATATTTAGCATTTACCTGTAAAAATACATAGACAAGGGCTTTTGCTCAGATCTTTGGCAGGTGCTGGAAGTAATTAAACAATTGCATTCCTTCCTGCTTCCAAAGTAGCAATTAGTTTACCCCAAAGACAATACAGAAAGTTTCTTAGTACAGACTTTGTGTCTCTATCTACATTGAAACCTGTCAGATAGCCTCTTTATTGCCTAGCCTATAAAGTAATTTAATTTCAGATATTTTTCTAAAGTTTGCTGGACTTGAGGTTAACCCTTCAGTTTCCTCTGTTAACATATACATTTAAACAGTTACAATAGTGTATGTACATTTCTTTTCTCTTCCAGTAAGGCACACCATGGATACATTTTAAGCAGAAGCACTTTACAAATACCTTTTCAACACAAACATCTGTACGTACAATTTGCTATACACATGACAGATACTTCTAATACATTTGTAACACAGGCATCTTATATAAATTAGTTTGATATTCACAAATGACATATAATTATTTACAAAATTCCTGGCATTACCTCCTTTTGTTACACTTCTTCCCCACTTCAAAGACTCAGGCTTGTTCTTCAAGTGACCCTTGAGAAACATTGCTTGAGATGGATGAACCTATCTGGGAATACATTATCCCATACCCTGTCTTGAGAACCCAACTACATTGGCATTGCTAAACCCACTGTGGTCCTACTCTGTCATATCATATGCCTGCCACCCTAGACTCTACCTTAGTAACTTGACATTTTGCTGGCTGGCTTGATGTAGCCATGTAAACGGACTGTGGTCTGTAACTACAGTGAATTTCCTTCCATACAGATAAGGCTGAAGTTTCTGCAGTGTCCATACTATGGCTAGACTTTCCTTTTACACAGCTTCATAGAATTCCTCCCTGGGTTGGAGCACATGGCTGAGAAATGCCAATGGGTGCTCTTTTCCCCCTGAGGAAACCTGGGTGAGTACAGCCCCCACCCCATGGTTTGAAGCATCCACCTGCACAACAAATTATTTGCTGTAATCTGGACTGGCTAAATAAGGGGGTCCTCCCAAAGCTCCTTTAAGTTTCTGGAATGCATGCTCACATGCTAGGGTCCACACTACCTTATCTGACCTGTTTTTCCTTGTCAGGTATGTGAGGGGAGCAGCTATGGTAGTATAATTGGGAACAAACTTTCTGTAGTACCTTGCTGTCCCTAAGAATGCTTTCACCTGCTTTTTTGGTAACAGGGGCAGGCCATGCCTGAATGACTTCCGGTATGGCATGTTCTGGCCTGATCTTACCACTCCCCATGCTATGTTCCAGGTAGAAGACCTCTGCCATACCCACATGACACTTACTGGGCTTAATGGTCAACCCTGTCCTCTGGAGTCTGCCCAGCACCCCCCTGACATGTTGAAGGTGCTCTTGTCAGGAATAGCTGTAGATGGCAATATTATCCTGGCAAGCAATGGCAAAATCTGCTCCTGCTAGAATATGATCTAGAATCCTCTTGAAAGTTGCTGGGGAATTCTTCATCCCAAAGGGCATATTTGTGAAGTCATACAAGCTGAAAGGAGTCACAAAGGCTGACCTCTCTCTAGCATTGGGAGTCAAGGGCACCTGCCAGTAGCCCTTGGTAAAATCAGTAGTGGTAAGATACTTAGCCCCACTCAGCTGGTGTAGGGCTTCATCCGTCCTAGGCATGGGGTAAGCATCTGAGTCTGTGTGACTATTTAGTTTCCTGTAGTCCACACAGAACCTGGTGCTGCCATTCTTCTTTGGTACCAACACCACTGGGGAGGCCCAGGGACTGCTGGACTCCTGGATTACACCCAGTTCCAACATTTTCAGTAACTCCTCCCTCAGAGTCTGTTTGACTCTCTCAGGCACCCTATAAGGGGCCTGCTTGATTGGCCTTTAGTGTCCTGTATCCACACTGTGCTGCACCAGGTGTGTACACCATAGTTTCCCAGTGAACATGCCTCCAAACCCCTGGTAGCACTGCTCAGATTTATTGAATGAACCTGGGTAGGGAATAGCTGATGGGACATTGCTACCCCTTCCACTGAAGTGTCAGTCCAAACGTGAGTGAGGAGATCAGTCACCAGAACCCACTCATACTCCTGCTGCCATCCACTGCAAATGCTCAGCACAAGGACCTCTATCATGGTAAGGTTTCACCATGTTAACATGGTACAGTTTGTTCTCCTGTCTAGCAGTTCTACCATGTATTTAACATCACTGACCTTCCTTACCTATTTGAAGGGTCCCTCCAAAGCTGCCTACAGCATATTGTGTCTGACAAGAATGAGAACCATCACCTGCTGCACCACATTATACTCCTGGCTTGAGCATTCCTGTCATACAGTCCTTTTTCTGCTGTTGGGCTTCTGCTAGGTTCTCCTGGACCAAGCCCATGAGTTCTTTGAGCCTTGTCCTGAGGTTTAGGATGTATGCCACAACAAACTCCTTGTGGGATTCACACTCATCCTCCAACACATCGTAAATCACATCTAGAGGTCCCCTCACCCTATGCCCATACATCAGTTCAAAGGGTGAAAAACCTGTGGATTCCTGGGGCACTTCTCTATAAGCAAACAATAGATGTCTCACTCCCTCTTAAACAAGTCTGCAAATGCCCATAGCATGGTCTTTAGTGTAGAGTTTAACAACTCCACCAGACCATTAGTCTGGGGATGGTGGGGAGTGGTCTTTAGGTGTTTCACCCCACAGTGCTTCTCTAGACAAACCAGGTCTGACATGAAATTGCCATTTCTGTTCGTCAGTAATTCTTATGGGAAGCCTACCCTGCTGAAAATCTCTAACAAAGCATTTGCTATATTTTCCGCCTTGATGGAGTACAGAGCTATCACCTCAGGGTATCTGGTGGCATGATCTGCTACCACTAATATATACTTCTTCCCTGTGGAACTTGGGGTAAACAGAGGCCTCACAATATTCATAGCTACCCTCTGAAATGGCTCCTCAATCTCAGGCAATGGCATCAGAAGAGATTTCCCCTTGTCTCCTGTCCTGTATACTTTTTGGCACTGCTCACAGGTCCTGCAGTACCTTGTTACATTGCTGGAAATCCCAGGCCAATAAAAGTTCTGCATAATACATCTATTGCTATGCTTTATGTGCATATGACCTGCAAAGGGAATGTCATGGGGCTTTAGCTAAAAGTGCCATATGGTAGGTTCTACGCACTACCATTTGCTGCAATACCTCATACTCTAGCCTTTCCTCAGGGGTCCACTCTCTATACAGTAACCCTTTGTTCCAGCATCATACAGATTCCCCTTTTACTTGAGAACCAGGCACCTCCCTCAAGTCTTGTTATGTAGGGTCTGAGAGCTGAGCCTGTCTCAGCTCTCTCTTTGTAACCCTTCCCAGGTCCCCTTCCACAGGACATCTGGTATCCTTTGATAGCAGTGCCTCACTGTCAGCCTGGGTACTACCACTCCCCTCTGCCCTTGCAGTCACTCTGTCCAAGGGAACATCAGTGCCCACAAGCAGTTGTGGTTCACCTTCAGTCTCACTGCTACATGGTAGCTCCCTCCCTGAAGTAGCCACCTCACCAGTCCTTGCTTCAAGTGTGTGGTCAGTCTGGGTCCCATCCAGGTTAACAGACCCACATGCCTGTATCCAAGCCTGACTGCATGTAAATGCATGGACACAAACATTATCAGCATAATTCCTTATAAGGACATTTGCTGGGATATCCTCAAATACACCTACTGTCTTGCTTCCTTTTCCACCCTCCCAGTCAAGGTGAACCTTAGCCAAATGTATTTGGAATGGGTCACTCCTAAAGCTCTGACTGGTGTAGACTGCCCAAAAAAGTAGTGCTCCTCTTTAAGCATTGCAGGTTTCACATTGGTTAGGTCAGAAGCTGTGTCTGTCATAGCAGTGGCCTGTTTCCCATCTACTAAGAGAGGATATGACCTCTTGTGGTAGTTTGGCACCCTTGCTGTCTCCAGACAACTTACCGCTTGTATTCTGTCATTCCCACTTGTTGACTCCCATATCTTTTGTTCCCCACCTTGCCTCTGTTGACATCTATATGCCACATAGCCCCACTGGTTACATTTAAAACATTTAACCCTTGATCCTGGACATGTATCCGAACTAGAGACTTCCCTTGCTACTGGCAGACTCTGTTGGGGTGCCTTAGGCTGCCCACCATGGGTTCCATTATACCCATGTGCAGCACTGGGCATCCCTTTCCTGTGCAGTGATGCCCTGCTTGCTAGGTATGGGTGTCCTTTTTCTCCCAACTCATCTGCAGTGTTGCATTCTCTATCTGCCAACCAGATTGTTATGTATTCAGGGAAAGTGATAAGGGCTTGTTCCCTCACCAAAAGGTCTGCCAGCCCTTCAAAAGTGGTGACCTGACACCCACTCACCCACCTATGAAAATAAGTGCTTAACTCAGCAACATAATCATGCACACTTTCATCTGCCTTGTGTCTATGCTCACAAAACCTTTTTCTATAATCCTCGGGTGTTAACTTAAAACACGCTAATAAACAATTTTTAACTGTATTATAATTTAAGCAATCATTATCAGACAATTTATAAACAGCAGTTACAGCTTAACCATGGAATAAAGGGGTCAGGGACTGTACCCAGAGCCCTTGGTCAACATTATACTGTTTGCATACTCTTTCAAACATATGAATAAAACTATCAAAATTATCACTGTCTTGGTATTGAGGAAAAAGTTTACTGACCTTTGTTGCTTCTGGGGTACAGTTACTCCCTTCCCCATTAGTTTCATGAACCTGGTGAAGAGTCTGCATCTCCTTTTCATATTGCCTGTGCCTCTCATTTTCATTGGCTTCCAGACATCTCCATCTCTCTGCTGATTCTAATTCATAGGTTCATAGGTTCATACTAGGCTATCTGCCCTGGGGCATTTATAAGCCTAGCCCGATTGTGTTTGGCTTACGCCATCCCTTGATTTGAGTATACTGTGCCCTTTTTAAAGTTTAGTTTACTGTGCCTCTGTCTAATAGTGACACGGAAGTAATCCCCGGGACAAACCTACGATCCCCCATCCACTCATCAAGATTCTTCTTGAAGAGAGTCAGTGAGGTGCTCTGCCTAACATGAATTGGAGTTCTATTCCAGAGCGAAGGGAGCCTCTGGGTTATGAATCTGTCCCTCCAGCATGTTCTATTTATTTCTGTGCTAAGGTTCAAGTCCCTTGAGCGCATGGCTCTAAGGGATTTAGATTTACTGAGGTGGAGCATGTCCATTAATTCTGGGTTGGACATAGCCTTATATGTCAGGCATAGATCGCCTCGAAGTAGGCGGTATGCAACTGAGTAGAGCTGGAGTTTTTTTAACCGAGCAGCATATGGCATCTGTTTGAGTCCCTTGATCCTCCTGGTGAGGTACTTTTGGGGTCTTTCTAATTGCTGCAGGTGTCGGGTAAGGTACATCCCAAAGGGGGCATTGTATTCTATGATGGGCCTGATGAGGGATGAATAAAGGGGCATGATTACCTCTCTTGATCTAGATGTGAATCCTTTCATGATGAGGTGGGCTATGTAGAAGGTCTTTCTAACCACTTTGGCAATGTGGTTGTCAAAGGAGAGATTGCTATCAACTTGGGTCCCCAGATCCCTAATTACTTTCTCTGTACTTAATGGGTTAACACCTATGTGGTAATTTGTGGGCACATTGTTTTTGCCAAAGGGTATGACTATACACTTTTTGGCATTTAGCTTTAAACCATGGCTCTGGCACCAGTTATCCATCTCTGTGAGACCTTTTTGAAGGATGTTTGTGTCAGCTGGAGAGTCGATTATGGCGCCCAGTTTGCAGTCATCTGCGAACTTGGTGAGCCATAGTCCTCCCACGTTGGCCTGTACCTCAGAAAAGTAAACACTGAACAAGAGAGGTCCCAGGACAGAACCTTGTGGGATGCCACTTGTGACCGGTTTCGAGTCTGACATGGCTCCAGCAACTCTGACTCTGTGGGTTCTGTCTTTGAGCCAGTTTGTGACCCATCTTGTGACATAGGGGTTTATATTTAGGCTGGATAGCTTATCTATGATGCCCGAGTGGGGTATTGTGTCAAATGCCTTTGCGAGGTCCAGATAGGCTGTGTGGACTACCTTCCCTTCATCTATGGCCTTGGTGACTGTTTCGAAGAAGTTGACCAGGTTCAAAAGGCAGGATCTGCCCTTGACAAAGCCAAATTGGGTAGGATCTAGTGTCTGTAGGTCCCCAATGTCTTTGTTTATGAGTTCCATGATGATCCTCTCCATAGCCTTGCAGACTAGGCTAGTCAGGCTTATGGGGCGATAGTTTCCAGGGTCCGTAGAGGCACCACCTTTGTGGAGTGGGACCACTGTTGCTGTACGCCATTCTTTGGGTACATATCCTGTAGTGAGGCTGAGATTGTACAGCAGTTTTACTTGAGGGTTTAGTTCTTCTTGGAGTTCATGTAGGACGCAACCCGGGACGCTATCTGGTCCCATGGAAGCAGTGTTTTTTGCTTTGGAGAGGGCGGCCTTCACCTGAGCATCAGAGATGTTTGGGAGGCTGCACTCTACCGGGATAGATACTTGCTCTTTTGGGGGGGAGGGGGTGGAGAAGTTTGCACTGAACCTGTCTGCCAGGATATTGGTGATGTCTGTGGGTTCAGTGTATTTTTTGTCGTTTAGAATCAACTCAGAACAAGTCTGGGAGTTGCATCCCAGGTTCCTAAAATAACTGAAAAAAGCCTTATGATTGTCTTTAGTGTCCTGTGCAATTTTTCTCTCGAAGCTGGCCTTGGAGGATTTTATGAGGGATCGTAACTTTTTGCTAGTACTGATCAGAGATGCCTTCCCTTTTAGGGATTTTGCTCTATCATGTAGTAGCTTCCTCCTTCTGTTGTACTGTTTATTTATGGCTGGGGTCCACCAGACTGGACGCCTGCCTTTGGATGATTGGGTCTTGATTTTGTTTGGGATAGCATGATCCATGCATTCCTGGAGATGTCCGTAGAATGCGTTTATATAGGATTCTGCAGTTTGGGCCGTAGTTTCCACTGGCCCTGGGGCCTTGAAGGATTCCACTTCGGTTTTGAGAAGTGTGAAGTTCGCTTTTGAGAAGTTTTTCACTGTGGTTTTCTGGGCTGGGGGTGGGGTCGGGATGTGGATATCCAGTGAAATTAATTTATGGTCTGATCTTACCAATGAGGGATATACTTCTGGTATGGAGCATAGAGTCCCCATGTTGGTAATGATCAGGTCTAGTATGTTATCCCCTCTTGTGGGAGTGGTGACTAGTTGTTCCATAGCATTTGAGTTTATAAATTCCAGGAACCTTTGGGCTAAGGTGCTGGGGCTTGAGTAATGCTTCCAGTCTATGTTTGGGTAGTTGAAGTCACCCAATATAATGGTGTTTGGAGAGATCTTCATGTTCTCCAATGTTTTCAGGAAAGCCGAGTGGGATTCCTGACTTTGAGAGGGTGGTCTGTAGGATGCTATAAACTGAAAAGCAGTCTTGCCCACTGTCAGTTGCACATGGATGGTCTCCGATACTTCGTGCAATGCCACTAATCTGGAGGTGTGGATATCCTTGATAAATATGGAAACTCCCCCTCCTTTTGTGGTTCGGTCCGGGTTTTGGGGCTGAAAAGCATGATATGAGGTATAACCTGGTAGTGCTGGGGTGCTCTCTGGAGCCTTGATCCAGATTTCTGTCACTGCATAGATATTGATGTTCTCCATACTGAGGAGAGCTTCAAGTGCGTGCATCTTGAGGTTAAGACTTCTGGCGTTTAGCAGCATTACCCTTAGTTTCTTGTTCCTTGTGCTGTCTATGGAGGTGGGTTTGACTTTTGAGCCTTGCCTAAAAAAGGTACTATGGGGGTGGCAAGAGCCTTTGCCAATATCCGAAAGCCCAGGGGTGACAGGTGCAAGCCGTCCCTAGTGAAGCAACGTGGCTTGTCGAGCATGTCATCCCAGGCTGACAGACACTGGATCCCCTTTGAATGACACCAAAATTTTAGCCAATTGTTAAAATCGATCATTTTGTCTTTATACTGTGGCATCATTCTAGGTGAGGGTAAGATGCTGCTCAAGGTCAGGGTCATACCGGCCTGGGCTACATGATCAGAGAGCTCCTCTATGTCTCTTTTCATGTAGTCGAGGGAGGTATGTCTCAGGTCATTCACGCCATGCCACAGTCTCTCTCTGCTGACTCTAGTTTCAAACATTTTGGCCTTCTGTTGAAGCTCTTTAACTCCAGATGGATTTTTATGTTCTCTGAGGAAAAATTGAACTGTCCATTTTCTGAAAGTTGTAAATCCCCAAGGCCAGTCTGGATGCCTTCCTGGTTGCTGGTCTGTGATGCAGCTGTGGTAAGGTTGCAATCATTTCCACTTTAGTCAGGTTGGCATGCACCAGTCCTTTAGCTTGGCACATCTCAGCCAATGGGCTCCTTGTCAGCTTGCCATTATCCTCTGCTGACATCCTTGCCTGCTCACACTGACTAACTAAGCTAACAAAAAATAAATAAAACTATTGTGATATGAAACTATGAATGTCTACAGTGTGGCTGCTTGAGAGTACAAATACCTTCCTTAGTGACCACTGGGGAAGAAAGTAACCAAACCCCAGAAGCAAGAAAGGTCAGTAAATTTCTTCCACAATTTATAGAGGGGGGTCATTTTGTTAGTTTCATTCATATGTTTGAAAGGGTATGTAAACAGTATAATGTTGACCAAGGGCTCTGGGTATGGTTCCTGACCCCCCTTACTCCATGGTAAAGCTGTAACTGCTATTTCTAAATTGTCTGATACTGATTGACTAAATTATAATACTGTTAAAAGTTTTCTGTTAGAGTGCTTTAAGTTAACACCTGAAGCTTATAGAAAAAAGTTTCATGAGTATAGCCGCAAGGCAGATGAAAGTGTGTGTGACTATATTGTTGAGTTAAGCACTTCTTTCCATAGGTGGGTGAGTGGGTGTCAGGTCACCACTTTTGAAGGGCTGGCAGACCTTTTGGTGAGGGAACAAGCCCTTAGCACTTTGCATGAGGACATGAGAATGTGTTTAGCAGGTAGGGAATGCAGAACCGCAGATGAGTTGGGGAAAAAGGGATATCTATACCTAGCAAGCAGGGCATCCCTGCACAGGAAAGGGATACTCAGTACTGCTCATGGGTCTAAGGGAACTCATGGTGGCAGTCTAAACCATCCCCAAAGAGTCTGCAGGGGAGCTATTAATCCAAGTATACATCCAGGACCAAGGGTTAAATGTTTTAAATGCAACCAGTGGGGCTATGTAGCATATAGATGTCCACAGAGGCAAGATGGGGAACAAAAGGTGGATGAGCCAGTAAGTGGGAATGATAGCATGCCAGCAGTAAGTTGTCTGGAGAGCAACAAAATACCAAACTACCCATAGAGGTTATATCCTATCTTAGTAAATGGGAAACAGGCCACTGCTAGGAGAGGAGACACAGACTCTGACCTAACCATTGTGAAGACTGCAATGGTTAAAGAGGAGCACTAATTGCTTGGGCAGCCTACTCCAGTCAGAGCTTTAGGAGGGACCCCATTCAAATACCTTTAGCTAAGGTTCACCTTGACTGGGAGGGTGGAAAAGGAAGCCAGCAAGTAGGTGTGTTTGAGGATATCCCTGCAGATGTCCTGATAGGGAATGATTTTGATACTGCAGTACCTTGTGTGCATGCAGTGACATGCAGTCAGGCTTGGAGACAAGCTTGTGGTTCTGGTAGCCTGGGGGCAACCCAGACAGACTACAGACTTGAAGCCAGGAATGGTGTGGTGGTTACTTCAGGGAGGGAGCTACCTAGTAGCAGTGAGACTGAAGGTGAGCCACAGCTGCTTGTGGGTGCTGATGTTCCCTTGGACAGAGTGACTGCAAGGACAGAGGTGAGTATTAGTACCCAGACTGAAAGTGAGGCACTGCCGTGACAGAATACCAGACCTCCTGTGGAAGGGGAGCTGGGTAGGGTTACAAAGAGACAGTTGAGACAGGCTCACCTCTCAGACCCTACATTACAAGGCCTGAGGGAGGTAGCCAGTGAGGCACCTGATTGTCAAGGAAAAAGGGAATATGTATACTGGAAAAAAGGGTTACTGTATAGAGAGTGGACCCCTGAGGGAGGGCTAGAAGGTGAGAAAATACAGCAGTGGACAGTGTCCAGGGCCTACCATCTGGCAATTCTAGCCATAGGCCATGATATTCCTTTGAAGGTCATATGGGCATAAAGCATACAAAGGGACGTATTATGCAGAACTATTATTGGTTGGGATTTCCAGAGATGTAACAGGCTACTGCAGGAACTGTGAGCAGTGCCAAAAACTAGGCAAGGTAAGGGACATGGTCAAAGCTCCTTTCATGCCTTTACTTGTTACTGAGGAGCCATTTCAGAGGTAAGCTATGGATATTGTGAGGCCTCTGTGTACCTCAAGTTCCACAGGGAAAAAGTATGTCATAGTGGTAGTAGATTATGCTATCGGATACCCTGAAGCACTGGCCCTACCCTCCATTGAGGCAGAATAGGTGGGAAATGCATTCCAGCAGGGTAGGTTTCCCAAAAGAAATACTGACTGACAGAACTGCCAGTTTCATGTCAGTTCTGCTGGCTTTTCTATGGAAGCATTGTGGGGGTGAAGCACTTAAAGACCACCCCCTTCCACCCCCAGACTAATGGTCTGGTTGAGAGGTTAAACTCTATACTCAAGACCATGCTACAAGCATTCACAGACCAGTTTAAGAGGGAGTGGGACAAATATTTGCCCCATCTATTGTTTGTTTACGGAGAGGTGCCACAGGGATCCACAGGTTTTTCATCCTTTGAATAGCTGTATGGGCATATGGTGAGGGGACCTCTAGATCTGATTCAAGATGAGTGGGAGGGTGAGTGTGAATCCCCCAGGGTGTCTGTTGTGGCATATATCCTAAGCCTCAGGACAAGGCTCAGGGAGCTCATGGGCTTGGCCCAGGAGAACCTGGCAGAAGCCCAATAGCAGAAAAAGGTCTGGTATAACAGGAATGCTCGAGCTAGAGAATACGCTATAGGGCAGCAGGTAATGGTTCTCATTCCTGTCAGACACAACAAGCTGCAGGCAGCTGAGGAAGGAACCTTCAAAGTAGTAAGGAAGGTCAGTGATGTTAACTACATGGCAGAACTGCTAGGCAGGAGGCAGGGGCACAAACTGTATCATGTTAACATGATGGAATGTTACCATGATAGAGAAGCCCTTGTGCTGAGCATTTGCAGTGGCTGGCAGGAGGAGTCTGAGGGGGATCTGGTGACACCTCAATGGAAGGAGTAGCAGTGTCCCAGCAGCTATCCCCTACCCAGGTTAGAGAAATCTCAGCAGTGTTACAGGGGTTTGGGACATATTCACTGAAAAACCAGGGTGCACCCACCTGGTGCAGTACCATGTGCATACAGGACCTCAGAGGCTTATTAAGCAGGCCCCTTGTAGGGTGCCTGAGGGGGTCAAACAGACTCTGAGAGGAGATACAGGAAATGTTGGAACTAGGGGTAATCCAGGAGTCCAGCAGTTCCCAGGCCTCCCCAGTGGTGCTGGTACCAAAGAATGATGGCAGCACCAGGTTCTGTGTGGACCACAGGAAATTAAATAGTCACACAGAGTCAGATGCTTACCCCATGCCTGGGACAAATGAAGCCCTAGAGAAGCTAGGTGGGGCTAAGTATCTTACCACTATTGATCTTACCAAGGGTTGCTGGCAGGTGCCCTTGACTCCCAACGCTAGAGAGAGGTCAGTCTTTGTGACTCCTTTCGGCTTGTATGAGTTCACGAAGATGCCCTTAGGGATGAAAAATGCCACAGCGACTTTCAAGAGGCTGGTAGATCATATCCTAGCAGGAGCAGAAGAGTTTGCCCTTTCTTAAGTGGATGATATTGCCATCTACAGCCATTTCTAGAAAAAGCACCTTCAGCATGTCAGGTAGGTGCTGGGTAGACTACAGATGGCAGGGTTGACCATTAAGCCCAGTAAATGTCAGGTGGGTATGGCAGAGGTCTCCTATCTGGGACATAGAGTGGGGAGTGGTAAGATCAGGCCAGACCTGCCAAGTGTAAGCCATCCAGGCATGGCCTACTCTTGTTACAAAAAGGCAGGTGAGGGGATTCTTAGGGATAGCAGGGTACTACAGAAAATTTGTCTCCAATTATAGTGCCATAGCTGTTCCCCTCAGAGACCTGACAAGAAAAAGCAAGCCAGATAAGGTAGTGGACCACAGCATGTGAACAGGCATTCCAGAAGCTTAAAGGAGTTTTGGGAGGATCCCCTGTGTTAGCCAGTCCAGATTACATATTGGAAAGAATTTGTTGAGCAGGTGGATGCTTCAAACCATGGGGTGGGGGGGGGGCTGTACTCAGCCAGGTTTCCTTAGAGGGAGAAGAGTACCCAGTGATATATCTCAGCTGAGGGCTCCAAGCCAGGTAAGAATGCTATGCAACTGTAGACAGGGCATTTCTAGCTGTAATGTGGGCACTGCAGAGACTTCATCTTTCCCTGTATGGAAGGAAATTCAGTTGCAGACCATAATCCCTTAACATGAATACATAGAAACAGCCAGCAAAATGCCAAGTTCCTAAGGTGGAACCTAGGGTTGCAGGTATATGAAATGACAGTGCAGCACTGCAGTGGGGTTAGCAATGCCATCACAGATGGGCTCTCAAAACAGGGAATGGGGTAGGGTATTCCCAGATAGGCTCAACCCTCCCAAGCAATGTTTCTCAAGGGTCACTTGAAAACTAGCCTGAGTCTTCGGGGGGGGGGGGTAGAAGTGTGACAAAGGGAAATACTGCCAGCCCAGCTATCTGCAGTTTTGTAAATAATTATATGTCATTTGGTAATATTAACATGATTTATATAGAAGTGTATCAAAAGGGAGATACTGCCATCACAGCTATCTGGAATTTTGTAAATGGTTATCTGCCATTTGTGAATAACAACATGATTGATATGCTTGTGTTACAACTGTATTAGAACTGTACGTCAAATTGTACAGATGTGTGTGGAAGAGATATTTTGTGAAATACTTAGCAGAAATGTATATACACTGTTGTAACTGTTTAGATGTATATGTATTTTAATAATGCGGACAGAAACATAAGAAGTTAACTTCAGAAGAATAGCAGAAAACTTAAATTACTTTCTAACCACATAATAAAAGAGATGTTATATTTCAGTTTCAGTGCAACAGGAGACATAATGTATAGAACTAGAAGTTTGTTGTATTGTCTTTAAATGTGGGGGAATGTAAATTATTTTACAACTTTTACCATTTGTCAAAAGATCAGAGGTCTATGTGTTTTCGCAGGTAGATGCTAAAATCAATGGTTATGAGCCTGGGAACTGATAGTCAGATGACAAGAAGTGATGTCATGCTGCCAGCTACCCCAACAGTTGTTGCTGGGTCTTTTGGCTTTTCCTGGTTAGGGGTCGCCACAGCGGAACTCCGGTCTGCTAATGATTGGCAGTAGATTTTTACGTGCCGAGTTGCCAGCTCTGATGCACAACCTTCAATGAAGGTACGCCCATTCACACATGTCTCCACGTAGAAGATGCTCTAGCTGAAAATCGAACCAGACAGGGTCTTACTGTGAGGCGATAACGCTACCGCAGCACCACCACTGCAGTATAGCAGTAATATCTGAAATATTAATTTAAGAACTCTCTGAGAGAGAGAGAGAGAGACCGTGCATTTTGTATTTTATCTTTGACCTGACGGTATCAGCTGGAAGACCCACTCACCAAATTTGTCTTGCCTGGCTCTGTACGTAAGTTAACTAGAGTACAGTAATTTCTCTTAGATACAGACAGGAATATATTAAAGTTTTCTTTATTTAATTGAGAGTGTCCTTCCATGTTGTTTTAAGTATTTCCTGTGATTTTGAGCTCTGATGTAACTGTGATTATTTACTGAGTATTTTCTTGTTCTTTTATTATTTATTAATAAATATATTTAAACCTATCAGTGTGGCTGATATTTGTGAGACATATTTAAGCTTTGGGATTACTTGCATATTTATGTGGTGACACTGTGGGCCGCTTCTAATATCGTTGCTCTTGGTCATACTACCATTTGGATTAATAGTAACATGATACAGTAAGATTGGACACCCTTTGTTAAGGGTCTTAAAGTAGTTGATAAAGAGTTGGTTGGTGGCAGTAATAACTACCTTATAGTCTTGTCAAAAGGGAGCATAGTTAGTAAACCTGTGCCAGCCTTTCCCAGGTGTGTGTGTGTTTGTGTATAAATCAAACCTTAAAGAGTATGTGTGTCAGCTACTTAGGCAGGGACACAAAGCACTGGTTGGACAGAGAGGGTGCTGGAGGTCTTGGCCTGGCCACTCAGCTGAGATCTCAACGTTGTAGCTGTGCCAGTGGGGAGTCTTACTGGGGATCTGGAGAAAGAGGGAGATACCAACCCCAGACTGATGGTGGTCTGTGCGTGCTCTTAAGGGAAATTGCACTTGATGCAGAGAGCTGCATCTGGAAATACTGTGTGTGTAACTTGCCCTCCTCGCAGTGTGTACATCCCCCACTTTTACAAGTGGTGAGGATTGAGTCTCCTTGATTACTGAGCCAGTGGTGGGTCGTCACACATAGCAGTGCAAGCTGAATGAAATTATGTTGCTTTGTTCCCCATGCAAGACATAACAGTGAATACATAGTTTGAATTACAGGAAGACTAATGCACATACAGTAATAATTAAAATATTAACAACACAATACATTACCACAATTGGACAAGAAAACATTAGACAATATTATACTAGTAGGTATTGCAAGATTATGACTTCACGTTGTGATTGCTTAGAATATTGTACTTCTTCACTTGTAGTATGATATATTCTGATGTTCATATTGCACAAGTATGGTGTGGTGACTTACTCCTGAACATTGCACATTTAGGGAGTAATAGCATAAAAAATCAGGCTAACTGTACCAGCTATTGAAGCAATTTGCCAGAGTGATTACTATAGCTGATACGTCATAGGAAGTGGCATATTGATCTAATTATTTGCTGTCATGCCTGTCTTTCAAGTTCAGCAGCCTTATGGATAGAGGGAAGAAGCTCCTGTTCAATCTAGATGTTTTGCAGTGTAAGCTATGATACTGCATGCCCGAGGAAAGGTTCAGACAGGGGAACCACCCACAACAACAGGCACAATAACAACAATAATAGGTGCCACAGTAACAGGCACTCCACTTATCTGGAACCACTTTGTTAAAGCACTGACTGAAGAAGAAAAAAGTGTGTTGTCCAAAGGACTTACTTATGTACCAAGCTACAGGAGTGAGGTTGCTCAGGTACTGACAGACCTTAAAATGTTTGTGAGGAAGCTCAACTTAAGGGTACAGTTTCATGGCAAAATTAATGAAATTGAAAATAAGCCTATTGATGAAACTATAAAAAAGCCTAGCAGCTATTGTCCACCACTACATCAAACATTAGCAGCTTTTGAAGTGAAATGTGAGCTGGATATCAGGAAACTACTTAAAAAACTCATAAGAAAAAAACTTTATAACTTAACACAGGGAAAAAGAAAAGTATTGATTGAGCTAGGCAATGATAAATCCAGGCATGTAATGAAGGCAGACAAGGGAGGAGGTATACTTGTGACTGATACCACTAGCTACAACCAAAAGATATAGAATATGCTGGAGGATAACAGATTTTATAAGTTATTTTCCATGGATGACATAAAAAGAGCATATGATTTATGGAACACTAATCTCACCACATTATGGGAAGAAAAACTTATTAATGAAAATCTTTATAATTATTTATGGAGCCCATGCCCACGTTTGCCTTACTTTTTTGGAATACCAAAGCCACACAAGAACAGGGAAGACTCACCTTATAGACCGGTGGTAGCAAGTGGAGGTTCCTTTACTGAAGCCACAGCCATTTACCTTGATTACTTGCTGAAACCTTTAGCAGAAAAGAATAAGTCATACATATGAGATTCAATGGATTTTTTGAGGAAAATAAACATTACAGTGGAAGCTGACAGTATTTTATTAACTATTGATATGGAATCCTTGTACACAGTGCTCCCTCACAATTACTGTATAACAACAGTTATGGAGTCTTTTAAGGAACATAATCAAGGTACACAGGCACAGCTGCAAAAGTTAAGCAAGCTTATTAATCTTGTGCTAGACTTTAATTTCTTTACTTTCAGTGGCAAACACTACAAACAAAAAACTGGTATAGCAATGGGGGCTGCCATGGCTCCCAGCATAGCTAACATAGCCCTGGGCAAGTGGGAGGAGGACTTTGTGTTAAACAACACAGACTACATGCAGCATATCACATACTATTTATGTTTTATTGATGACATCTTTAATGTGTGGGAAGGTGATACCTTGCAGCTTGGAGATTTTATCACTTACCTTAATCAAACAACCCCCACTCCTGAAGTTTACCTCTTCCCATAGCTATACTTCAACCACTTTCATAGATATGCAGATTTCCAAGGACACCAACAATAACAGACTCACCACTGATCTATTTAGAAAACCAATGATGGTTAACTTATTACTCCACAGTAAAAGTCTAGATCCGACAAGTAAAATGTAGTGAAGTCCCAGGGCTATAAATTAGATAGAATTACCACAAAGATGGAACCATTTTTAAGAAATCTGAAAAACTTAGAGAATGATTTTCTAGTGAGAGGCTATGAAAGTCAGATGTTAAAACATATCCTGAAACCCATTATAGAATGAAAAGGACTGAAACACCTTCACTCAACCTCCCCAGTAGGTGAATGTTAAGAAATTCCACAGAGAATAACAAATGCAAAAATAGCTGCATCCTGACATACACTTTGGATTATCACAGTATCAAAAATGTTATAGAAAAAAACTGGGTCATTGTCATAGGAAACCCTTTTCTGATTAACATATTAGGTGAAGCCCCATCCTTTGTTTAAAGGAAGGCTAGGAACATTAGAAGTTTTGTTGAATTTAAACCTAGACCATATGAGAGAAACACTAAAAGATGTGAAGCTAATTATGCATTTTGTATATTTATACAGCAAGGTGATAGTTTTTATTGCTCTTATTTAAAGAAAATCATTAAGACCAGTGCAGGAGGTGACTGCAACACTACAAAAGTAATTTGCAGGGCACAGTGCAATGAATGTGATGCATTATGCGTGCACAAGACTGTAAATAAACTTAAGCATAGGATTTCATGTCCTCTATCAGAAATCCGCTCTGGATGTAAAAATAATGCACTAGCCAAACACCTTTCTCTTCATAAAAGACACACAGGTTTTAAGTTCCAGATCCTGGATCGCATTGACATGGGTGATCTTGAAGGAGACACCCCCAATATTCTGGAGAAACATGAACTCATGGCAATTAAAGCTGAACTCTTTTAGGAAGCCTGGACTAAACTACTAGTGTTCAATTAAAAGTGTACTGGAACTTATAAAATTGCCACATTGTTTTCATGACTAATTTCATTTTATTTTATTCTACCAGTTGGTTTTAAATACCATGTTAAATCAGTTTTAATTTAAGTGTATATTTTGTTTCCAGCATCATACATTTTTTCTCATTATTTTTTTCTTTTTCTTGTTCTCTTTTTTCCACTTTATTCAAAATGATGTGTAATAACAATACTAACTAATTATACTATAATATTTTTATAGATATTTTTATAGATAGTTTTTAGGGTTCTTGTACACAGACCTGAAGAAGTCTAGAAGGACAAAAGTGATCTTTATTAACAATAGGTTATGAAAATAGAATATGATTTTTACAATTTTTTTACATGCAAAGTGTATATGTATATATTTATATGTATTTTTTGATTGCCAAATGGACTAAGGTTGATATATTTCCAGCCATGTAGTATATTGTCTTGGATAAAATCACAGTCTTAATAATCTACTTAATAATCTGGTTAAATAAGAGGTTCCACATCATTATAAATTTTATTTAAAGTACATAAGGGTTATATTATTATGGCAGCTACTAAGTAGGGCTGGACCAGCTCGAATGTCACACTGATGGGGAAATGGATGTGAATGTAACATGTATACCAATAACACATTGTTTTACAGCACAATAAACCACTCCCTTGCCTGATAAAAAGTATATATATATATATATATATATATATATATATATATATATATATATATATATATATATATATATATATATATATATATATATATATATATATGTATATATATATTTATAAAGCTTGTGAGGAAACGATTACTCTATTTTTGTTTTACTTGGATCACTTGTCTTTTCAACTGGAAACAGACTGCCTGCCTTGCTTGGATTACTTTCAAATACTTAGTAATTCTGTACAAAATTTAAATTATATATTTTTTATTTTTTTTTTTACTTAAGATGAATTTAAGTTTGTTACTTTTACTACTATTGTCTGATCTGATTAATATACAGTGATTAACTAGAGATATATGGACTGAAAATCTTCCACACAGAGAAGTTTCTTACACTTTTTTGTTTTTGAACCCACTATACTTGTTTAGTGAGTTGTTTGAGACTTCGGGGATACCACAGAGATTGCTTGTTTTCTTCTTTAAGGAATAAGTGATAGTCAGTAAACATGATACAATTGCTGCATTGTCTCAAAATGACTATATACACCAAGCTGGCTACAGAGAAGTTAGGGAATTGCATATCCATACAGGCCAGTCCTGTCATTTGTGAGCTATAGTGGGGTGGTGCATTGGGGTTAGAAGGCTATTAAAGGTGGTTCGTTGGTGCAGATTAATAATTTGCTTTATTGGGGCAGATTATGATAAGCAGTTCTAAATCCTGCTAACTTTAATGTTTACACAATACTGAATTCTACTAAATCTGTATATATTGCCAATGAGCCAGCAACAACCTGCTCACCAGTCCACAGGACATCAAAGGCAGATTGAAGGAGTATTTCTATCAGTTTCTGAATTAAGAAAACCCCTCAAAAGCTGTACTGCCTCAGAAACAGCCTACAATGAGAGAAGAAGTGGAGCCCACACTAGAAGAAGTTAGAACAGCACTAAGGAAAATGAAGTTAGGGAAAGCAGCGGGCTCAGATAAGGTCACAGCAGATATGATAAAGATGCTGGATGAAATAGGGGAGAAATGGCTCCTGAGGGTACTAATAGCAGTGTGGAGAGAAAGGCATATCCCAGATGACTGGAGAATAAGCATACTCATGCCAGTGTACAAGAATAAAGGAGACATCCGCAACTGTGGGCAGTACAGAGGCATCAAACTCCTCTCACATTGCATGAAAGTTCTGGAGAGGGTGATTGATAAGTGGATACGCAGAATTGTAGAATGTGAGATGGGAGATGAACAGTTCGGATTCAGATCAGGATGCATCACAAATGACCCGATGTTTGCACTGAGACAGGTACTTGAGAAGAAGCTAGAGATGAGGAGAGAGTCCAACCGGGCATTTCTAGACCTGGAGAAAGCATATGACAAGGTCCCAAGAAAGCTGATCTGGGCAGTACTGAGATCATTTAAAGTCCCAGAAACATTGGTAGAATTAGTGCAGGCTATGTACAAGGACCCAATGACACAAGTACGAACACTGTTCAGCCTCACAAACGGGTTCCCAGTGGGAGTGGGTATGCACCAGTGTTCAGCTCTGAGCTCACTGCTGTTCATACTGGTGATGAACTACATTAGCAAACAGGTTGGAGGGAACAGATCAACAAAGTTGCTATATGCAGATGATGTGGCATTACAGGCAGACTCAGAGCTAGAACTTCAGGAAAGGAAAGGAGAATGGAATGCAAAACTGAAGGCACATGGGATGAAACTAAGCACAGATAACATGCTGATAATGGCAGCAAATTGGGGAAATCAGAAGAAGATGAGAATTGAGACAGAAGGGAAGATAGTGTAACAGGTAAACAGCTTCAAGTATCTGGGAGGGGTGGTTGAAGAGAATGCAAGTCTGAATGAAGAGGTCAAAGTTAGAGTCAGAAGGGCTGCAGCCAACTGGCATAGAGTGTCAGGTGTAGTATATGACAGAAGAATGTGAAAGAAGCTGAAAAGTAAGGTGTACAAGACAGTGGTGTGACCAGTACTACTGTATGGTACAGAAACCTGGGCAGTAAAGGCAGAACATTTGAAGAAGCTAGAGGTGATGGAAATGAAGTGCCTGAGAAGGATTGTAGGATGCACACTGTGGAACAGATGAAGAAATGAGGACATAAGCGCAGAAGCCAAAGTAGCTCCAATTACAGAAAAGATCAAAGAGAACAGATTACGGTGGTTTGGACGTGCAGAAAAGCAGAAGGCAATCTGGTGAGGAACATTTGGGACAGACAGGAAGAAGGTAAGAGGAAGTGAAGATGTCCATCAAAGAGGTGGATGGATTGTGTGAAAGATCTGCGATGGTCAGGCATGAGTGTTGAAGAAGGCAGGAGTGTGGCACTAAATCGAGAGAGATGGCGACATGATACCCCAAACCCATGTAGAAAAATGGGAACAAGGGGGCTGATGATGATGATGATGACTGCCACTTGAAGCCCAACTAGCTGCTCTAAGCTTGTCAGTGCACAAGGTATTTGCACTATATTGCTGCTTTACAGGTTACAGTTTTATGGACCATTCTAGAGGGAAAATTTGCTTTCTATGTGTTTGCTACTGTATAGGAGCCTGCTAATCCACCCAAACGTGAAAATTTTATAACAGCACAGATGAAAACAGAAAACTAAATAATAAGCCCTCTGGCCAATAAAATGACTATACTACAAGTCCTTTTGTGTATTTCCCAACTCCTGTCACAAGATTAATAAACCCAGTCCTCCTAAAGTGCAAACACAGTGAAGAGACCCTTAGGTGTGATGCTAACACAAACCACTTAAACAGATAGCTGGAAATCCCTTGCTGAAGGCAATATCAAGATAGTTTTACAGCAGTAACAGTGAGAGGAATAGCACTTTTTTACAAAAAAAAAAAATCAGTGAAATGCACACATAAAAAACAGAAACAGTAGTGATCACTCAAAATAACTTGTGTGTGATTTAGCAATCAAAGGTTCTTAACCTTGCCTGGATGGCAGTGAATACAAGTAAAACACTTCTGGAATGCAGGCTAGGACTCCAAGATTTGCTGAACTCCAGGAAAATGAGCAGGAAACAGTATAGTAAATGAGGTTTATTCAAGAGCAATACTGGTTTGCTGGGTGGGCACTCAGTATTATGGATTTGTGGAAAACAATGAGTGGGAAGAGTACATAAATAGCTTATGTAACATTCAAAAACGATGAAAGAGGGGAGGCTGGGGCTTTGAAAATCAGATTATCATAAGGTGTGGAGGACAGAGACACAACATTAGAAAACAAAATAGCAAAAGTGTGGAAGAGATGGGAAATTTTCAAGGAACAAGCAGGCTACCTACAGAGGCATTCAGTCAAATAAAAGGCAATATTTGAGCTCTTTCAGAGACTTTAACTTAATGTGTAGTGGGGTATGGGGCAGACACAGATTGCAAGCAAGTAAATGATAAGCAGAATATAAAAGCACCAAAGCACAAACTGGAACAGTGACAATTCTCTCATTACTGAACTTCTACTACAGTTTAAGGCACCAGACTATGCAGAAATTTACCAGTAACACTGTTTATTTAAAAAATTCAGTAATAAATGACTAAGGCACAAGTCTGGTAGTAGTAGTAACAGCATGCAGTTCTTCCACATCTGTGAATTAAACTACCAGACTATGGTCCAGCAGAGTTTAAAAATACAAATGGATAGCTTTTACAAGTAATTCTACTTGTGAAAATAGAAGTGCTGCATAATATAGAAGCACAGTCTTCCTAAAACTGCTAATTAAATTACAAGACTAAGGTCCCAGAACAAACTAAAAAATGCAATCAGATGGAACAGAGCAGAAAAATACAAAGTAGTATCAGCTTACAGGCCACTATAACTGTGACTTAAATATTTAAGCAGAATTGAAATAATTAAAATATTTTAATTTTCTTTCCTTTTTGATGAATAGCTAGTTACTCACAGTTCTGCACCTATCCAGGAGTTATTAGGGAATATAGAAAGTTCTCCAGAAGTTATATTGAGTGAATGGGATAAAATGAAGCTGGAGTTTAAAAATAGGGTAGACAAAAGAAAATGATATCTGGTTAAGAAGCAATATGGATAATGTAGAGGGGCTGACAAAGATTAAAGTATTATAAAAAAGGTGAATCTCACTAAAAAGAAGAGGTTCAATTGCAGAGTGCTAAAGATAAAATAATGGAGTAGCTGGATACTATGTTTGAGTTTAGAAAGACTGTAGTTAAGCAACTGTTTTTTGATAACTCCAAAGCACAAAACGTTTGGTACAATGACTTAGGCAACAAAATATATATAGGAGATGTTGCCAAAGTTAAGGAGATGGTAACATGAAAAATAACCAGAAGTCCTGTAGTGGTATTAGACATATCTTGGAAATGTTATGAAAATTTGTATAAAGCAGAGAAGTGGAGAAACCAAGATAAAGCACAAATGGAAATATTTATAAGACTTAAATAGACAAAGTTTAAAGGTGGGTAAAGCTCAACAACTAACCATTTAGACAGGTGAAGATGAGATAAAAATGTTGATTTATAACCAATCTACAGAAAGGTCTCCAGGAATAGATGGCATTCTGGTGGAAGTTTGGAAGCTAGGCGGGAGAAAAGTGATAAAGATCTGGTAGGTTTTGTTTAATGGTATTTTAAAAGGAGGGGAGGCACGAACATCTTGGAGAGAAGTATGGTGGCTGTAATATCTAAAGACAGAAAACACCCATCTGATCCAGCTTCATATAGGCCTATTTCAATTTTAAACCATGATTATAAGCTGTTTATGTCTATCATGGCTAAAGGAATGGTAAAGGTGATGCCAAAATTTATAGATATGGACCAGTGTGCTTTTGTGGAGGGAAGGCAAACATTTGACATTAATAGAACAATGATAATCCAGAGGGAGGCAGAATGTAAGACAATAGCATATTACTGGTAGGTCTTAATGCAGAGAAAGCATTTGACTAAGTAAGCTGGGATTTTATGAGTAGGACAAAGGAAGCATTTGCATTTCCTGATGCAATAATAAGGTTAATTTGAAGGGTATATGAGGGATTGGAGGCAAAAATCAAAGTAGGAGGGTTCCTCTCTGATTGTGTCTGAACAGAGGAACTAGACAGAGGTGTCTTCTTTCCCCATTGTCATTTGCATTATATTTAGAACCATTGGCAAAGAAAATATGGGACTCAGAAATTCAAGGATATATTAGTATGGTGTTTAAGAAAAGTTGGCTTTATTTGAAGTTATTATTTTTACCTGATGGAACCAAAAAAGGAGATCTCAGTGTTGTGGAATGTACTGAGACATTTCCAGTTTTTTGGGATATAAAACTAATGACGATAAAACAAAGGCTATAGTTATAAACTATAGATGTCCACATGAATTGGTCCAGCAATACCCATATTTATGATGACTCATAAGATGAAAGATTCAGTTATGACACCTAAGGATATATTGGAAGAGACTAAACAAAACATAATACAAAAATTGAGAAACTGGCCTATGATACTGATAACAAGATATAAGCAGTAAAAATATTTTTAGTGTCTATCATTTTATGTATCCATCAGGCATATTTTTATTAACCAGAGGAGAAGTTGAGGATAGTAAATGATAAAGAGCTGAATGATTTATTTGGGAGGGGAAGAGGACAAGAGTCAAGAGGATAAGTTGATCCTCCCAATAGAACACTAGGAGGTTTGGGATTACCTGATCTGAAGGGATATTTTAGAACTACACAGTAAAATCTCTTATGCATACCACAAGCAGAAAACTGCAATTCAGAGTGGAAAGGGATGGTGATGAAACAGGGGGTTAATTCAAGATACAAGGAAAGAATGGGATTTTGAACATAGATCCTTAAGGAAAATAACAACAGTCACACAGAATATTGTGTTCATAAAGTAGCAGAAAATATACTAAGAGCAAAGCCAACACAGGAATGGAAAATGGAGATTCTGCATATAGGGATAACTGTAATTAGGGGTAAAGAGGATAGACAAGAGGGTGCTGGAATTTACTGGTGGAAAATGACAAAGAAACCAAGGTATTGAGAACAAATAATTAGAGAAGAAAAGGTAATAGAATGGGAAGAGGCCAAGAAGACATTTGGATTGCAGGCTAGTGACTGCCTTCCCTGGCAAGGTTGATATCAGAGTATAGACAAAGAGAAAGGGATAGAGGAATCCTAAATGAAGGACTTGCACTTGTTGCATTTTAGTTGAATCTAGAACAGAAGCTGCTGTTAACAAATGGATGATTAATCAGGCATATAAAATGCTGCATAATTATGACAGGAATCAATCAGAAGAGGTCAGAAAAGATTGGAAAGAAAGATTAAATATACAACTGACAAAGAAACAGTGAGAGGATATATGTATGACTCCTAACTATGCAGCAAAATGTAGAAGATTTAGGATTTATGTCTGGAAGTGTTTGCATAGATACTTTTTTCTTCAGGTAGATGGCAAATATTAGAGATGTGATAGGAATGAAAGAGGTAACTGGAAACATATTTTGGAAGTGTAATGAGTTGGCAGACTTTAAAAATTCCCTGCAAAGTACTTTGTCAGGAATACTGAGTGAGCAAATGAGTGTAACTAAGGAAATTATTATTTTTTTTACTTGGGATACAGTATCTGAATTGCCTAGACATAGTAAGGCCTTGTTAAGTTTAATTCTGGTGGCTGCCAAAAAAACAATTACTGGAAAATGGAAATCAAAATCTAAATCAACTATACTTGAAGTAGTGAATATTGTAACAGAGACAAAAGAACAGAAGTGGGATCTTTAGAAAAAAGGGTTGGAGTAAATTACTTAGAAAAATGGAAATTGTGGGAACAATACATGCAGAAAATGTTCTGGTGGAAGAATGAGGTTTAAGAGAAGACAGGAACTGAATAATTTATGTAATGTTACTTAGATTGTAGGATATATGTCAATATATGTGATGTATATACTGTTTGAAAATGTGAAATTGTAAATATGTTTTTTTTTTAATTTTACATACCTGAAAGTTTGTCTATGTCCCAAGTAATAATTCACTGAAGGTGTTTAAAAAATGATTCAGAAGGAATTCCCAAAGATCATTGCAGTGACTCTTTTCTGGCTCAGGCAACTGTGGTTCTCCCTTCTCTTGGAATTGGCCAGGAGCAATTACCACAAGCATCCTCACAGACTGGATTTACACACACAAGAACAAGAGTGTTTGATGTATCCTGACCACAAACTACTACAAGTGACTGCCTGGATGATAGGTTCTTAATACCGTTTAGGCACCCGTTTAGTAGTGACGTGCAGTAGGTACTAATTGAAGCAAGAAAGCCTGTTATTAGAAAAATCATATATAAGCAAAAGGAAAAGGTTTTCCAGATGATGTCAACAAGATAACCGGTACCCATTCAGGTCTAGGGTTTCTCTGCTTTTACAATATTTGTGTGAGTTACTATCCTTTGGCCTGCCTTACTCCTCTGTGAAGGTTCAGTTGTTGGCCATTTTAGCATGCCTTCCCATTGATCCCCCTCTTTCAATCATTTTTGTGTCAAAATCTTTTTGAAAGGGTTGCTACATAAGTACCCTCCAAGAAGAATAGTGTCACTCCTTTGAGATCTTAATTTTGTGTTAGAGAGGCTAACACTTGCTCTGTTTGAAATGACTCATCTGACTAACTTGAGGTTTTCAGCATGGAGAACAGTTTAGCTGATTGCTTTGACCACTCCAAGAATGGTATCTTATTTACAAGTTCTTATGGTGGGTCAACCCTATCTCATTTTCCACAGAGACAGAGTTTCTTTGAAAATGAATCCTTCTTTTATGCCTAAAGTGCTAGCTCTGTTTACTTTATGACAAACTAGCCATCTCCCTGTGTTCTTCCCTGAACCCAAGAATGAGGGAGAAAGGATGCTTCCTACCTTGGATACCCACAGACAGCTCAGATACTATCTTTACATAACAAAATCTTTTAAAACTTCTAATCAGTTGTTCATTTTTTGTGACGATAAGAAGAAAGTACAGTCTGTGTCAAAACAGACTATTTCCAAATAGTTCTTGTAGATCAGAACGTGTGTGTATCTTTAAGAGCTATTCCAGTCTATGGGCATGTGCATATAAGTACTGTGCAAGCAAGAGTGCCATTTTTGCAGTGAGCAGCCAAGGTGTAAGCATGCATGTGTGTACTAGTCAGTCATTTAGTTATTTTAAGTTTAATGTTGCCGTTCTCTATCCTGATGTGTTTTTGTGTAATAAACTACTTAAACGAACAGCCAGCCTCATCATCTTATTGAATATACACAAGACAAGTGACATGGTATCAGAATAGGATCCAGAGAAAAATTTCTTCTTCAAGACCATAAGGCAGGCAGTTACAATTGGAGGAATATACAGGAGTGGATCATCGTTGCTCAAACGACCTGCAAACAGGTCAGAAAGGCAAATCCAGTTACTAAAACTAGCTTAAATGATTTTTTACTCAACGAATATGAAACGAAGCATTATAACCATTCAAAATGACTTTCTAATCAAACAAAATGTTTGGAATTACAATATGTTGATAAAAATACTTGAAATGCTTACAAAAGTGCTTGAAATAACTTCTGAATCACATAAAATGTATAAAAAAGAGAAAACAACCATATTTTTTCGCTATGTGCTTCTTTTTCATATTAACAAAAGTTATCTGAGATATCCAAAGTATGCAAAATGTTCACAAGTTTGTGCAGTATTACAATAGATTTATTTTGCAGAAAATGGTCATTTCAAAGAGTTTATGGTACTGTTGAATTATTTTTAAGTACCTGGTGTGAAGCATTTTATTGGCATGGCAGAAGGATTTCGCAGACCTACTCCACTTGTATTTGACAATAATGTTGCTGAAAACTGGAGAGTGCTTGAGCAAGAGTATGATATTTTTCATAGAGCCTGCTTTTTCTGACAAAGACACACATACAAACCCATTTATTCTGTTTAATTTAGCTGGTTCAGAAGCCATTGGAAGGAACCGATTCGGACGTTATTCCAGCTTGTACCTTCCAAAACTCTCAAGCTAAGCTCTACCCATAATGCTTTTCACCAAATTACCTTAGATCAAGTTTGCATACAATAGTGACAGACTGGAAGTACTAGATAAGAGACCATTTCTGTGTCCCTTTTAAGGAGCCAGACTTTGGGAGTATTTGGTTCACCAAGAGTTCTAAGGCAGGGGGAAGGAGGGAGGGAATGTCAATGATTAGTGAAGATCGGCAACACAGATGGAACATTATGGTAAGACATAACTTCTTTATCTGATGTTGTCAGTCTTCACATAATCCTTGACTGTGGGACAGAGTCCTGTGCTACCTGAATCTTGGGAGGTCTCATGGAAGAATATTCTTGAGCACCATTGAGCTAAATGATGCACATCTCCTAGAGACCTGGTCCAGTTTGTAATGATTAATAAAGGTATGAAGGTATGCCCATGTAGCTGCTGCACAAATATCATTTAAGAAAGCCCTGGCATGAAAAACTGCAGAAGCTGCTACAGCTCTCATTGAATGTGCTTTCACAGGATGTGGCGGTTGGAATCCCTTTTTGTTGTAAACAAAGGTGATACAGTCCTTAAGCCATTTCACCAAGGTAGCCTTAGATATTGGATTGTGTAAAGAGACTGCAGAAAAGGCTATAAACAGTTGGTCAGATTTTCTAATGTCCTTTGTTCTGTGAAGGTAAAAATGTAATTGTCTGTGTACGCCAAGTAAGTGTAGACAGTACTTCCCCTTGTTGGAAAAACTGGGAAAAAAACTGGGAGATGTAAGGTTTGATTGATATTTGACTCTGAAACAACTTTTGGCAGAAAGGAAGGATTTGTTCTGAGGGACACCCAGTCCTTATGAAATATCAGATGGGGTGTTTGGAGGACAAGGCTTGAATTTCCGATTTTCTCTTGACTGAAGTGATAGCTGTCAAAAATAAGGATTACCAGAACAAGAACTTTAGGTCGCAAGTTGCTGATGGTTCAAAGGGGGCAGAAATGAGAGACTGCAGTATCAAATGCAAATCCCATGGAGCAGAGTGTTCTCTAAACGGAGGCCTGAGCATTAAGGTTTGTTTCAAAAAGACTTTACAAAGTTTATGTGACATAAGTGATGAGCCGTTGAAACCAATATGGAAGTTAGATATCGCAGCAAAATGTACTCAAATGGTAGAAGCTGATGAGCCAGACTCATAGAGTAAGGTTAAAAAGTGTAAAACTTTCTTGTCTACAGGTACTACATATGGGTCAATATGACAGTCAAGTGACCATTAAGCAAATTTCAGCCATTTGTTATGATACAATTTTCTAGTTGAAGGTTTAAGAGTCTATGGTACAGTTTAATTATTTTCGAGTACCTGGTTAGAAGCATTTTGTTGGCATGGCAGAAGGATTTCACAGACTTGCTCCTCTTGTATTTGATAATAATGTTGCTGAAAACTACAGCGTGTTTGAGCAAGCATATGATATTTTCATACAGGCTGCTTTTTCTGACAAAGACACACATACAAAGGTATTTATTCTGCTTAATTTAGCTGGTTCAGAAGCCATTTAAAGGGAGCGTTCATTTGTGTATGCCCCAGCTGTGTATGCAGGGGAAGGGGAAACTGCCATATAGTAGTACCAGCTGAAACCCGGAAAGACCCTGAGCGCTTAAAATGTAAATTTAGAGAAATGTGTAACCCCCAAACAAATATTACAATGGAAACGCACATATTTTACATAAGAGATCAAAAGCCTGGTGAAACTTTTGCAGCATATATAACTGATCTGGGAAACAAGGCAAAAATGTGCAGATGTGGTGATTTAAGAGATGAGTTGATAAAAGACAGGCTTGTGAGTAGTATTAAGGTTTCGGTTCACCAAGAGTTCTAAGGCAGGGGCAAACAAATATTACAATGGAAAGGCACATATTTTACATAAGAGATCAAAAGCCTGGTGAAACTTTTGCAGCATATATAACTGATTTGGGAAACAAGGCAAAAATGTGCAGATGTGGTGATTTAAGAGATGAGTTGATAAAAGACAGACTTGTGAGTAGTATTAAAGATGATGCAGTGAGAATGATTTTGCTTCTAGACAGTGATTTAACTTTGAATAAGGCCATAGAGATTTGTCAAATATATGAGCTCACAGAAAAGCACACAAATATGCTTACAAATGAGAAATTCATGCTTCCAGTGCCTTCCAGTGTTAATGTTGATAGTATTCAGCATGTGGTTAAAAGATACAGGCCTAAAGGCATGGCCACACCCTGGGACTCCTTAGCAAAACCTGTGGCAGCTTCAGTGAAACCCAGAGCCTTTCTAACAAATTCCAGGGTGGCTCCAGTAAAATCCGGAGCATGCTCAGTGAAGCACAGGGGTGACTCAGCAAAACCTTTGGTAAGCCTCATAGTTAACTGTTGTAATTGTGGCGGTAAATCATAAACCTAAAAGAGAGAAGTGCTTAGCTTTTGGTCAACAGTGCCACAAATGTAAAAAGTGAAATCATTTCAGAACGTTTTGTAAATCAAAAGAGGCCCATTTTTTTATTTAAAGAGAACATTCAAAGAGGCAAGTTGATCAACTAGAAAGCTGCGTCCCTACTTTTTATGTTGATGGTGTGTCTGTACTTGATGAAACAGTCAATGCAGTAGATTTGTGGGCAAAGCATGTACTGTTCTGATTAATAGGAGGCCTGTTGAGCTCAAAGTTGATACTGGTTCAAAGTGCAATGTTATGTCAGCAGAAATGTTTGCCAAAGTAAGTGCTGATGAGAAGCTTGATCTGGCAAAGTGTGCAAAGCTTGCTGCTTATGGTGGTGAAGAAATTCAGACCGAAGGCTCTGCAGTGCTTTCATGTTACTCTGCTAGGAACAGCTATGACTTGCAATTTTACATAGTCTAAAGGGAGGTACAGTCATTGTTAGGCCTCAAGGACAGTTTGAAAATGGGACTGCTTTCATTTAATGCAAAAGTCCTCCATGTAAGCACATATAACAATGACAATTTTGCACAAACTGTTTTTTTCTGACTATGCTAATCTTTTCAAAGGCAAGTTAGGCAAACACCCAGCTGTGTACTCCATGAAGTTAGACCCTGAAGTAAGCCAAGTTATCAGCCCAGCAAGGAAAGTTTTGGTAGCCCTGCAAGGCAGAGTCAAAGCTGAGCTAGACAGAATGGTGCATCTAGGCGTAATTTGTCCAGTAGAAGAACCAACTGAATGGTATATTCTATGGTGGTAGCTCATAAGAAAAGCTCAGATGATATTAGAATATGTATTGATCCAAAAGACTTGAACAAAGCACTAAGATGACCTCATCATCTAATGCATACAGTCATAGACGTTGCTGCTCTTATGCCAAATGCCGCAGTTTTTTCTGTCTTAAATGCAAAAAGTTCATTTTGGCAAATTTTGCTTGACAGAAAATCTTCATTGCTGACCACTTTCAGTACACCATTTGGAAGGTACAGATCTTTGAGAATACCATTTAGGATAAATTCTGCCAATGAAGTCTTTCAACATGCAATGGAGCAAATTTTTTCTGGCTATCCATGTGCTATAATAGTAGAAGATACTCTTGTAGCATGCAATAGTGAAGTTGAACATGCTAAAAACCTCAGAAAAGTTCTAGAACTTGATTGTGAGGTGAATCATAAGTTGAATCCTCAGTAATGCAGATTCAGTCTACAAGAAGTTACTTACGTGGGTCATTTGTTTACCAGTTCAGGCTTATGACCAGATCCTTCAAAGCAAGCTACAATTCTTGAGATGCCAGCTCCAGAGAATGTCACCTCTTTACAAGATTTTCTTGGCATGGTCAACTATTTAGGAAAGTGTGCTCCAAATCTGAAGGAACTTTCAACTCTCTTAGTAGAGCTGACATGCAAAGATGTAACTTGGTCCTGGTCAGAACAGTACCAAAGAGCATTTGATCTTGAAATAGAGAATTGCCAGTCCACCCACTTTAAGATATTATGATGTTCACAAACCTGTAACTCTTTCTTGTGATGCTTTGAAATTTGGTCTTGGTGCAATTGTTCTTCAAGAGGACAGACCAGTAACTTATGCCTCCAGAACTCTAACCCAAACTAAGATGCAGTATGCTCAGATAGAGAAAGAGCTACTGGCAATTGTGTTTGCATGTTCAAAGTTCTATGATTATATTTATGGCCGACCTATTCAAATTGAGACTGACCACCGAACTTTGGTCACGATTTTGAAAAAGCCTATGCACACTGCTCCTGCAAGATTACAATGCATAATGTTGAAATTGCAAAAGTACAATTTTCACTTGCTTTACACAAAAGGCAATCTTCTCTGTCTTGCTAATACTTTATCCAGATTGCCCAGAAAAAAACACTGAACAGCATGAAAATGAGAAACCTGATTTTGAAGTCATGGAAGTGAGAAATTTGGAAGTGAGAAATTTTTCTTCCACATGTCTTGATGAGTTTAGCACACTTCATATCCAGTTGTCCAGCAGCTCAACTACGTTATCAGTCGAGGATGGACGTCAAAGCAGTCTTTTTTACCACCAGATGTGCAGCAGTATTTTCTTTACAGAGACGAGTTTTTGATGGAAGATGGTATCATCATGAAAGGTCCAAAAGTGATTGTTCCAAAATCCTTACAACAAGAGTCTATTAACATCTTGCACTGTGGCCATCCAGGAGCTGATTCTACCAAAAGAACGGCAAGAGGACTAGTATTTTGGCCTTCTGTGTCAAAAGACATTGAGAAAGTACTTTCAGTTTCTTCTGTTTGTAATAGTACTAAACCGCATCAACAAATAGAACCACTTCAGCTAAGTCAGATTTCTGAACTATCTTGGTCAGCAGTAGCTACAGATATTTTCGAATGGAATGGTCAACACTACTTGGTGTTAGTAGACTATTATTCAAATTGGTTTGAGATTGACCTACTTCCTAATCTTACATCCAGCACTGTTATTACAAAGTTGTAGAGACATTTTTCTGTCCATAGTAGTCTCTACAAACTCATTTCTGACAACGGTGCACAGTTTACAAGTCAGCAGTTCAAGAGATTTTCTGAATCATGGGGCTTTGTTCATGTTACAAGTAGTCCTGAATACCCACAGTCAAATGGTTTGGCAGAATGTGCAGTTCAAAGTGCAAAACAGCTGTTGGAAAAGTCTACATGGGACAATACTGATGTTTTCTAAATCTCCTAAATTTCAGAAACACACCTTTCAACAATTTTCTTGGTTCACCTGCCTAGAGGTTAATGTCGAGACAAACCAGAACCACACTTCCAATCAGTAAGAATTTGTTGGTTCCAAGTGCTAAAACCAACAAAGCAGTAAAAGCACAACTCTTAAAGAAGCATTTGTCTCAAAAGTCATACTATGGTAAAACCAGCAAACCTCTGAATCCATTAAAAGAAGGAGAGATAGTGAGGATGCAGACAGCAAAAGGATTTGACCAAATTGGACTTGTGAAACATTTGTGTGAAGAACTGAGATTGTATATTGTTGAGTCACAAGGCGTGGAATTCAGGCAGAATCAGAAACATTTATTACCGGTGTTTGAGCGAGTATTGTAGGATTTTGCTTGTAACAAAGACTCTAATTCTCAGAGTGATTTGTCCAATGTTCTTGTTCCAGAGAACATTTCATTGCCTGTTTCTGAAAGTATCCATGAAAGTCCTCAAGAAGAACATTCCCCAGTGACTGTCGCTGTTGCTGAACCCAGTTCTAGTTATTACATTATGAGGTCAGGTTGTATCTCAAGACCTAATCCCAAATACACAACAACCTGGACATGATTGTTATTTGTATATATCCGTATAATTTGCATGCTCATATGAGTGTCGTATTTGCATGACCAACTAGTCAAAGAGGGAGGATGTAGATCAGAGTGTATGTGTGTATCTTTAAGAGCTGTTCCAGTCTATGGGCACGTGCATATAAGTACTGAGCACTTGCAAGCAAGAGTGCCATTTTGTAGTGAGCAGCCGAGGTGTAAGCATGCATGTGAGTACTAGTCAATCCGTTTGTTAGTTTGTTTAAGTTTAATGTTGCCGTTCCCCATCCTGCTGTGTTTGTGTGTAATAAACTACTTAAACAAACACCCAGCCTCATCATCTTATTGAATATACACAAGACGGGTGACAGTTCTTTCAGGCTATTACTTTTTGTTATACTCACCACAATAAAACTATTCCAGGCAGGGTCAAGGTCCACTGTTCCAGGGCCTTGGCTTCATCTTTGGCTTTTTGGAAAGGGTTGAATTCTAGAAGCATTCTAGAAGCAGTAATTGGTTCCTCTACACATACCTTTACAAGGCTTGATTCCTTTTCCAGCTCTAGATCAGGGTTTGCTAGGATTATTCTATGGAGGCTCCTGGACCTTTACCCCTCCGCCTCCCAAATGTAGTAAGCTATGGTAATCTACCCATACATCCAAAGCGGCATTGAACAGTATGATGAACATAGTAAAGTTATGTAAGTAACAGTAGATATTTGAATGATCACTGCTACAGTACCAGCTCCTTCTTTCCATGCCCAGTGTTTTACTGTGTGTTGTTTATGCCAGGGTATGAATGCTTATGTTTTGTTCTTCCTTGCATTGTACTTTTAGGACTCAGCATCTCTCTCTCTCTCTCTCTCTGTCTCTGTTGGCATGTAGGTGATGGAGGGCTTGGCATCAAATCTCTTTTTAGTTAACTCATCTACAGATGGCTGACTGGGCATGTGGAAGGTGCTCTGAAACTTTGGAAACTGGCCTGCTGTTGTATGCTTGGCAGAATATAACCCATATAGCTAAGGCTACTTCAGCAGTGGTCATTCAAACATCCTGTTATGGCAAGTTTGATTACACAACTGTATGTTCTTTTACTCATTATGCCAATGCTTCTCAAGGACAAAAAATGAATTGCCAATACATGTTCAAATTAGTTTCATTCTTCTGACTCTCTACCCTTTCTTCTTAATGACATGCAAGCTTTGAAGACCATCATCGGTTATATCTGAAAAGATGGTTGTTGGTCTTTCATATTTTTATATATACAATCAGTATAGAATAAAGCAATTCTGGATATCCAACACAGTTCAAAAGACACTCCCTGTTCTTTTATATTCAAAAAAAAAAAATTCAGGCATTCTTAAGTCAGGAGAATAACACACACTGAATGCAGATGGACAAGAGAGAAGAGAGAGAAAAAATGAATTTAATTTTTTACTAACTTTCCTTTAGCCTAACATTACCCTTGCCATCACAGTGGCATCATGCAACTGTATACTACTTTTAACTTCTTATCTACAAAATGTTTTATTAAAACATATACTGCGGTGGTGGTGCTGCGGTAGCGTTGTCGCCTCACAGTTAGAAGTTGCCCGTTCGATTCTCAGTTAGAGCATCTTCTGTGCAGCGACATGCGTGAATGGGCGTTCATTCGTTGAAGGTTGTACGTTAGGCCCGGCAAGCCAGTACGTAAAACTCTACTACCAATCATTAGCGGACCGGAGTTCCGCTGTGGCGACCCCTAACCGGGAAAAGCCGAAAGACACAAATAAACATCAAGCTTGCATGTCAGGAAAAAATAACACATGCTAACAAAGATTCCCTCCTTGACCTGACGTCTGAAAATTGGCCAGGGTTGGGGACAGGGGATTTCTTATTGGGGGGTGTGTGTGTTTTCGTTAATATGAAGTTCCTCAATATTATAAATTATCACCCAGGTGGAGAACTCAGATATTAGAAGAGGAAAGTATACAAGGGGGGTTTATTGTTTTCTCTGCAGTACTTAACTCATTTAATATAAATGCTTTATTAATTAACAAATTTTTATTTTGCATAGTGTACAATCCCATACATGGTGCACCTGTTATGTTGGCACTGATTGCTGATATAACCCTTTTAAAGTTATATGTTTATTCGATAATAACAAACTAGCTTCATGTCAGACATTTAGTGCTTACATTCAACGTTCAGTAACTTATCTTTGTTAATCATGTGAATCCAAATATGCAATCAACTATTCTATTTAGTTTTACTATCATTTGATTTAACATTGCTCCTTAAAAAATTGTTAAACACACAAACCATCTGCAACATACTTTGAGATTGGAAATTAACTAGTGACTATATTGTTTTATTTTCACTGTATTGCAATTTTTACCTGGAGCACTGGACTCACATTGTATTGTAGTCTACTGTTTAAATAAATAAATAAATAAATAAATAAATATATATATATCTTATAAATTTTGTTTCATGTCAATGACTTGTTCAAGCTTAAATTCAATTACAGAATCCATACAGCCCATTTTTTCTATGGAGTCCTGTTTCTGATCTCTAATAATTCTCAGATGTCCATTATTAGATCACTGCTGAAGTAGCAAAAAGCTATATGAAAAGTATACTGTCAAGGACTGGACATCAGGACAATATACAAAAGCTTTTGGGTGCCTTCCTCATGTACTGTACATCCACTGATAAGTGAAAGCCCACAGGTATAAAAGGGAACCTATGGATATCAAAATGCAGAACTTTCTTTCCGTTTAAGGGTTTAGTCAGACATCTCTTCTACATTGCAACTTCAGTTTTGTCAGTCAGCTTTCTGTTCAGATAAGTACCCCTTTGGGGACTTTTCTTTATTTTTTCTTTGTTTTTTGTTTACTAAAGTTGTAATAATTGTTTTTCTTTTGTCTAGCAGAAGGGGAAAATCTGCATGTTGCAGACAAATCTCATTCAAGAATTCTCACATGGCCTGTCCCTTTTGTCTAGGGGAATCACAGAATGTCTATTTGCGCAATATTTGTCCTTCCTTTAGCCCTAAGACCATTCACAGTTGACTTAACAACCTTATTTTTTTAAGAAAACTAATGAGCCAAAGCCCTTCCTTGGTTCCTGTTGAGGACTGTTCTATGGCTAGCATACACAACATCTTTAGACCCCACTCTGATGGATCTGCTTCATATCCTCAAAACAAACAGCACCAGAGTTAGCTGCCCTAAACATTTAAACCTTGTCTGTGACATAGACATGACCTGCTGGAGAGACAGATATGTATTCCTGAGACTACTCTTTCTCTGAAACAGGCTCCCCCATCTGTGTGAAGCAGAGTTTCTCTCTAACCAATTCAAGTATAACTTGGACAACTGGATGATGAGCTGAAAATTCCCCCTGGTTTAGCATCTATGTCTCTAATGGACACAGGCAGCCTGTAAATGGTTAATCTGTCAGGCCCCTGCTTCTAAATGTTTCATCTCCTAAGCCCCTGCTTAAAATACCAAGGGTACCAAAACTAGTTAAATATTTGGGATACACAGCTAGGCTTAAAAAGGCTCCAGTGGTTGTTTGACTATTGCACATCTATGTGGTTAGTGACTCCTCTTCATTGGATATCCATCTTCAGGCTAGAAGAAAGAAGAAAACCACTAAAGAGGATACTGAAGGAACTTATCCTTCAACCTTGCTTTCCTGGTGTGGAAATGACAAATCTGCTGAGCCCACAGGCCATCAGTCTAATATTCCTGACCTGTCTTGTATTGCAAAACAGCTATAGGTCAGGAGTCAGGCATGTCCACTAAGAGTGGACATCAGGCACTTGCTGAGAAGGGAGAACACCATTTTCTTTCATAGGTTCATAGGTTCGGGGCATTGTACTCAATCATTGGTCTGATGAGTGATGGGCACCAGTTATCCGTTCTGTGATTGATTAAACAGCTGTCCTAGCTGTGGTTTAATTCCTCATTGAGTTCATGGAGTTTTACTTATAGTGATCACTTTGAGCTTCATATGAAGGGACAAACAGTATACCTCAGGTCTTAGTAAAATAAGAGGTGGCAGGTTCCCTCATGGAGGTCTGGATGCCTGATACATCCAAAACATTCAAGATAGATACTCCAAAGAAAAAATCTAAGAAGACCAATCACTTTTCCCGACCATCCACTGCAACTAATGTCAAGGGTTCCCAAGTTGACTTTTCAGTATCTACAATCCTCAAGACTAGTTTCTTCTCATTCTAAGAGAAAAAGTCTCCCTCTTCTTCTGTGGAAGAGTTTCTTTCAGACTTAGAAGAGGAAGGGTTAGATTATGCATCTCAGGCCCCCTCTTTAGTATTTTGTTAGTGAGAATCTGGGATATTCTTATTCTGTGGTTAAGGCAATTTCATTTTCATACACCATTTCCAAAATGAAGGATCTGTTGCAATAGGAGGGATAAGAGATTTCAGAAATTCAGAACAACATTCTTAAGGCTGATTCTCCCAGAGTTCTTGCATTACTACAAGTTCTGGGTGCTTTGTAAGATTCTTTCAGCTCTGTATGTTCATGTCATCATTCTCAGCTACTTACACTGAAAAAGTCTGATCATATGTATACGGGGATCTACCTCATAACACCGACAATGAGATCACCGACACCACAACACCGACAGTTGAAAAACACAAAAGTTCACATGCCCGACAAACCACAATCCCGACAGTCAACAAAACAAAACAAATCCGTTTCCGAAAAACACACACAACACAAGCACACCAAAAACCTTACAAACCTACACTAAACCTTGCATACACAAATATCTATGCACTAACCTTAACCCAAACCCTAACCCTAAGGTCCGTCACTATCACACACTTACCTTACCTGCACCCTAATCCTAAAGTCCATCACTATCGCACACTAACCTTACCTGCACCCTAACCCTAAAGTCTGTTACTATTGCACACTTACCTTACCCGCACCCTAACCCTAAAGTCCATCACTAACACACACTTACCTTACCCGCACCCTAACCCTAAAGTCCATCACTATTGCATACTTACACAGTTGCGCTAATTTCGCATGTCAGTGTTTTCAGCTTCGGGATTCCGGACTGTTGATTATTTACGTTGTTGGTCTTCTGGTGTCGGTCTTGTCATTGTCGGCGTTTTTAGCTTTCGTTCTTCTCAGGTAGATCCCTATAAGGTGTCCAAGTCCCACAGATGTATCTTCAGAAATTCGTTGATTTAATTGGTTGCTATAAGATTTATTTCACTTGATTTATTTTATATCCAATATTTCACTTTATCAAATATAATTTTAGTACCCTGTTCCACAGTGGCAATGCATAATATTATGTTTTCTGTAAAAAGAATATTTTCTCATCAGTATTTCTTAATTTATGTCCAATTATATTTGATTGCCTTATGTCCCTGGTTAATGGTCCTAAATACAAAGCAAAGACTAATACTGAAAGTGAGCACCCCTGCTTAATTCCAGTTGTAAGACTAAATGCTTTACACTACTCACCATCAGACTTCCCCCTGGCTCGAGCTCTTCTGTAGATATTAAATATTAATGTTATCTATTTCTGTGGAAACCCAAATCCCTCAAAAGATCTCTTCATAAATTTCCATCTCACTTTATCAAACACTTTTTCGCTATCTTAAACCTGATAACATTAATATATTATTATTGCCCATTGCATCCTTCAGAATCATAAAGGTTCTGTTAATATTATCATATGTTTGCCTACATCTATAAACCCACATTGATCTAAGTCTATTATTCTTGGCAATGCCTTTGCCATTCATTTTGCCAGAATTGTCATAAACACTTTGTGGTCATGATTTAGAATCAAATTGGGTTTGTCTGACCCTGGATCAAGAGGTTCATTCTCCTCCTTTAGTGTAACTACCACTATTGTTTCTTTCTAAGTCAAGGGCACATCCCTATCCAGGAAAATATTGTTAAACAGTTCTACCTAGATGTTTATCTCTTGTTTCTTCTTTTTCTGCTATTCTGTTAGAATTCTGTCACTACCAGGGTTTTCCCTACATTCTATTTTCTCGTTGCCTCTTTGAGGACCAATTTCCTTTTTGTTTTAGATGTCAATGCCCCTCTTTTATTTCTGTTAACTGAGGAAGTTGTAATTACCTCAAATATGTTGCCATTTCCTATGTGTTGCACCTTTACATCTTGTCTATATAGTGTAGTGTAATAATTTACCATTACATTCATAATTGTCAGCTTATATCCTAAGATTCATATAATTCCTGATTTTGGTCATCATCTTTTCAGTCTTTTGTTGCCTCAGATATTGTCACAACTATTTGGTTGCTCTAAAGTTATTGTCAAAAATAATTGTTTTAAAACCATTACTGCGGATTCTATCCTCGGTGGTATGGCGGTAGCATTGTTACCTCACAGCAAGAGGTTCTCCCATTTGATTGTCGGCGTGGCTTGGGAGTGCCTTCTGTGTGGAGTCTGCATGTCCTCTCCATGGTTGGGTAGCATTCAAAAGACATGCATGCGTAAATGGGCGTGCCTTCATTAAAGGTTGGGCATTGAGATGGCACCTCGGCGTATCGTAAAAATCTACTGCAAATCATTAGCGGACCAGAGTTCCGCTGTGGCGACCCCTTACCGGGAAAAAGCCGAAAAGACAAAGAAACTGTGGCCTGGATTCTTTAAGATACCATGACGTGTACACCTCTCTATACACATTGGAGTGCATTTTACTGATAGCAGCCACCCTAACATGGTGCTGCATGGTCCTCTACCATGAAGAAATGTAGCACCAAGTAGTGCTAGCATTGTGGCTGTGCTAAATGCTAATGAGGCATTCCAGAGGAGAGGCATATACTAATTATCCTTGTGCACTCTCCTGGAAATCCCTGTAGGAAGGCTTCTACATGACTGAATGATTCAAGAAATTGCTCATCCATATAGGTCAGCACAGTCATCCCTACCATGTTGTGGTAATGAACACAGCCAAAAGACTGTGCTCATCTACCTGCCACAACCAAGGTACATTAGACACCAAGAATACTCTTACAGCAAGTACCGTAATGGCAGTAACAGCATAACAGAGATAGGGGTCGGGGGAACCACAAGACCTCCAGGGAATATGCTTAGAGCAAGTGCATAATGCCACCAACAACAGTAGAGGCACTTCATCTATTATGGGGTGAGGGAAAATGGAAGGTCACCAGGTTAAGAACAGGTACAGGGACTGTGGTGTGTGGTGTGTGTCTGCATGTGCTACTGTTTTATCTACTTGTGTGTTGGGGAGAGTGATGGGGGAATACCACTGCCTATACATGCAGCAGTTTTCTACCACAATGTGTAAGTCAGCGATGGTCTGCATGTCATGGCAATAAAGTGATTAACAGACATGCAAATAAAGTGATAATGAGTTATGAGGTTTTACCTTATTGTGGTTACCATGGTTCTGAATTGCAAATTAGCACATCATGGGAGCAGGGCTCATGCTAGCTCCTTTAATGAACCTGTTGGTGTATGTTCATCCATTTTTTCTAAGTACACTTGCATAGACATTCTATCATTTCAGTTTAACCTTTTGTTTTCCACTTATTATTATTATTTTTCTTTTTGCTTCTGTAAATCCCATAATTTTTAATCTGTTTATTATTTATTTATTTATTGACATTCAATTACCAGGAAAGTCAGATTGGGTGAGTGCCCATTTTCAGAGGAGGCCAGGAGGGAAAAGCTCCATAGTATTACAGAAACATTTTAAGAACAGTAATTCTATAATCTTCAAAAATAACACAAAACATCTAAGTTTAAATAAATATACTAAAATAGACATAATGCAAAAACATTTGTTAAGAACAGATACAACTTAAATGTCAATGAGATTATTTGTTACAAATTTAGCCACTTTATTATAACATTGTTCAAGTTTTGATTTTTGAAATACCTGGAAGTTAGTAAGGATTGGGTACCATAAAGTAGTGAGACGAGGAGTTAAGTTGTGGCAAATGTATTTCTATTTGCTTTGGTGAGAATGTTTTTGGCTCTGTAAAGCATTCCTAGTTTTTGATACGTTTTTATGCAATTTTGTATATGCACATCAGAATAAGATTATCATCCAATATCATCCATAATAATTTGCTACAAGAAGTGACTTAAACGGCTGTATAATTAAGACAGAACATTTTAAATTGTGTTATTCACATAAGAGAGGGATTTGGGAAAAAAAGATGTAGTTTTTTTTTTTTTTGGTTGAGCATGAGCTGGAAGTTACAAAGCCACATTTCAGTAGCTGTTAAAGCTTCCCAAGTAATGTTTTGGAGTGTGCCAGGTAGTCAGATGTGCCTGAGTGCAGAGTCATCTGTGCATTTGTTAGGGACACCTGTTGTATGGAAGTCTGGAGGGTATTAGTGAGAATGTTAAAGAAGAGATGACTAAAAATAGAGTCTTGTGGTACACTGGTGCTGATCTGGAGGTATGGAGAGAAGGTGGAATGCCATTTTACTGACTGATACTTATTGGACAGGTAGCTTTTAAACCATGGAAGAGTGGGCTGAGATAGACTTAGTCAAAGTTCAGAACTCTTCCCACTGCCCATCTAGGAGTGTGAAAGACCAATCAACTAGCAGGCTCAGGACAGTCCTTTTTTCTCTGAATGATATCAGTTGCAGAGCTCAGATAAGAAAGTCAGCTCAGATAAGAAACTCCTTTGGGTTTTATTTCTGTCCTCTGCCTTTCTCTGTCAATGCTTGCATAGTGCATTCTGCTGATTTGCTTATTTTTTCTTGGTAAACATTTGCATATACTTTTAGTGTGATGTATCTTACAGTATAAGATTTACACTGTTTATTTTAAGATATTTCTGAGGTATTTAACTGTTTTAAAATGCCTTATGGTATTTCTGAATGTTTAACTGAGTTTAACTGAGTTTCTGCATTAAGGACATTACTGCGTAGTTCCTCTCATTGCCTTGTGCTTTCAGAACCATTAGTAATTCACAGCTGTTATTTCTATTGATTAAAAGCTTCTTTTGAAAGTTTTGACAGGAAAACTTGCTGTTTTGCAGTTTTTTTTCTTTGAGGCTATGATTATTTGAGGTCATTGAGCACATTTACAGCATTTTAAACATTTTTTCATTTAAGTTGTGATTTAGGTGCCATTTTGTTTATGAAATGTTTCTGACAGGAATTTTCTTTAAGTTTATGTTTAATTCCTTGTCTAATGTTTGGATTTATTATTGTTGGATATGACTGAGAAGATTTACAACTTTTGAAATGAATTCCTCATTTAAATCTTGATTTTGGCATCATTTTGTTTGTGTGACATTTCTTATTGGAATTTTACATAGTATTATACTTAAGTCCTGGTCTAAGGCTACTTTAGGCTGTTAAAATTTATGTTAGGCTAAAATTAGTCTTTATTTATTTCTATTGGAGATCTTTGCAAGGTGTTTAGTATGCTTTATGCTGGATTACTGGCATTGCTGTCTTTTTTCCACAGTACAGTCTTCAGTAAAGTTTACCTCTATAAATAGACATCAGTTTGCTATTTAGAGGGAACTTTGTGGATTTGCCCATTTGGTACTGGGCTAATCATGCAACCAGTACTTGGTATTTATCTGGCTATTTTTATTTTGCCCCGTCTTGATGAATTTAGCTTCAGTCCCTCCCACTTACCATCATTCCAATATGCACCTAAACAATTTATTATTTATTTATTTAGTTATTTATGAAATAATAAATAAAAAAAATGCCTCAGCTGATGGGATGTGACTTCACAGTAGCTGTAGCTCTAAGTGCCTTGGATGGGGCTAATACTATTTTTAAGAGTGCAGCATTGTCAGTGGTGTTTAGAAGGCATTCCTAAAAATTCTTGGACTGATGGCATTCATGCTTCTCATAATACCACTGGCCCATCTTTACATGAGAAAAAATCAATTGTATGTCTAAAATTGTTGGACCCAGCACCTTGGTTGCACTCCCAGAATTTTTCTGATGAGTAAAAAATGAGATTATGAATGCTCCTCTTGAGTCTGATTGTGTGTTTGGTACAGCAGCTAATCAGATATTTAAACATTGGAATGACAGAAGAAATTTGATGTAAGGGGTATTGAAAATGTTTCATATTCCCAAGTTTTTCTCCTTTAAGTAAGATAACTTTTGTTGGCCTAGCAAACAGAAGAACTAAGGCAATAAAAGGAAACCATAAGATGACAACTCCACCAAGAAAAACAAGAAGGGTTCCTTTCCTAAAAAGGATTACCACCTCCAATGTATGACTATTCACATTTGTGGCACCTGTCTTTATCAAGTCCCCCACTAGATACCTCTTCTCTGAAGTTAGTTGTCAACAAGATGGCATGACTGTCAGTGGTTTCTGACAAATGGGGGCTAAACATTGTTGGCTGAGGTTACAGACAGAAGTGAAAAGAGCATCCACCTCCATTCAGGGGAGTTTCTCCTCATCCACTGCACCAGACTTTGTTATTCCCTCCTATTCTCAGCAAATGCTGGACTCAGGAATCATATAACATGTTCCCCCTTCAGAAAGAATGAGATGTTTCTACTGCAGAATTTTCATGGTACCAAAAAAAGATCAGTCATGAAGACCAGTGGTAGACCTTTCATTTCTGAATATATTTGTCAAAGTCCCCAAGTTTAAGATGGGCACAATACAGATCATGCCTTCTCTGTTGCTGAACAACTGCTTCATGGTGACCCTGGACTTAAAGGATGCCTATTTTCGTATTCTTATTGCTCATTGCTGCAGCAGATGCCTGGGTTTATTGTGTCTGGTTCACACTATCAGTTTTCTGTGTTGCCCTTTAGGTTATCTACTGCACCTTGAGTGTTTACCAAATGCTTTGCTGTGGTACTGGCCCACTGTTGGACTCTGGGCATTAATATCTTTCCATAATTGGATGACTTGCTGATCTGTGCAGAGTCTGCATCCAGGTATTTTGGAATCTCTATGAAGTCCTCAAACTTACTCCCCCATCTAGGGTTCAAGTTGAACCTCCTAAAGTCATGTCTGACACCCTCACAAAGACTCATCTTTCTTGGGTGCTTAATTGACCTCAACAAGGGAATGGCCTTTCTGCCCAAAGACAAGGTCCTGTCATACTAGACGGTGTTTTGGGAATTTTCCATGACAACTGTCATCTCAGTGAGAGAATTCCTAAAACTTTTGGAGTTATGGCATTCATGATTCTCATGATACCACTGGACCACCTCCACATGAGAAAAAAATCTGTGGAATGTCTGAAATTGTTGGGCCCAGCACCTTTATTCCCTGGAATCTCAGTTGTAAGTGCTGACCTTCATCAGGCAATAGTTACACTGGTGGAAAGAACAGATGAATATCACTCTAGGGCTTCCTTTCTCCCCTCTTATGCCAGAACAATCTGTCCAGATAGAGTTGTCTGACTTCACCTGGGGAGCTGTGTCAATGGGGAAGCAAGTATAAGCCACCTGGGGGCCCAAGGAAGCACTGAAGCACATAAGTATTGATGAGAATTTGGCAGTGATTCACATCTTGAAAGTCCTTCACTGCTGTGATCTCTGAATCCTCTTCTAGTGTTTGCACTCACAGATGGGCAGTGAGAGGAGTACTGAGCTTTGACAGACTGCCAAAGAAAGGGTAGCAGAGTACTGCTACCCATATGCCAGTAATGCAATGTTCTGTACAAATATCTACTGTTGCAGGCATGTGGAATTTATGCAACTGTACTTTTTTTATCCATCATTACTTTTTAGAAAACAGAAACAAGCCTCACATGAAATCTCCCCCACGAAGTGTCCATAGCTCGCTTTTCTTCACCTGTTGACTGTTTGCTTGTTGCCTCATCATCTTCTCTTGCTTCCGGATATTCTTTCTTTTTGCCAGTTCATCTTGTGCTTGTCAACGGTCTGTGTATGTTTTTCAGATAAGTGGATAGAAGACTAAGTAATGCAGTGCACAATAACTTGAGACAAAGTTTCTTGTCTTTGCAGTGTCTTGTGGAAGGAAGAAAAACATTTCTGTTAGTTTGTATTTACAATGAAAAGTAATTTCCCACATAAACCCTTGTATTTCTAACCTTTAAGATTGCTCCCTTCCACAAAATAGAAATAATTTCTTCCTTTAGCTGGTACACCTGCAGTTTATTCAGTATGTGTCTCAGCTGCCTTCTTAGTCTGAAATTATAAATATTTACTCCATGTCTTCCTTCCATTTTAATATCAGAAACAGAAAGCCCAGTCCATATGCTGAGGGATTTTCTCATTATATGATCATAGGATCATAGGAGGTTACTAGGCTATTGGCCCTGAGGCCCTTATAAGCCTAGCCAAGAGTTTAGCCCATGTTTAGACAGCTCAGCACCTGACACTGGTGGAATCCCAGGGGTATATTTTCTGTTTCCCATTCAGTTATTCAGGTTGCAATTAAAAAGGGGTAAAGAGGTACTCTGCTTGACTTGGAGAGGGAGGCTATTCCATAGATGGGGGAGTCTCTGGGATCAAAAATCTGTCCCGCCAACAAGTCCTGTTGATGTCACAGACCAGGTTGAGGCCGTGTGTGCAAGTTACTAGGGTGGAGCTTGACTTGCGGATATGCAGCAGTCCCATCAAGGTGGGGTCCATGAGTACCTTGTATGCCAGACAGAGGTCACCTCTGAGGAGTCTGTAGGAAATTGAGCAGAGGGATAGGGCTTTTAGCTTATCTGTATATGGTAGATGTTTGAGGCCCTGGATTCTCTTGGTGAGGAACCACTGTGGTCTCTCCAGCTGCTGCATATGCTTTGTGAGGCACATGCTGAAAGGGGCATTGTACTCAATAATGGGCCTTATAAGGGAAGAATACAGGGATGTTATGGCCTCCTTGTCCCTGGATGAGATGCCCTTACTTATGAGGTGGGCCATGTAGAAGTCTTTCTGTACAACGGAAGCAACATAGTGGTCAAAAGTCAGGTTGCTACCAACCTGGGTGCCCAAATCCCTCACAACTGATTGCATGCTTAGGACACTGTTATTAATGTGATAATTTGTGGGGATGTCACTCTCCCCAAAGGGGATGACGATGAATTTTTTGGTATTCAACTTGAGGCCATGTTTCTGGCACCAGTCATTTGTCTGAGTGAGACTTTCTTGGAGGATGTCCACATCACTAGGGGAATTGATGACAGCACCCAGCTTGCAGTCATCTACAAACTTGGTCATCCATAGCCAACTGGTTTTGGCCTGCACATCAGAAAAGTATATCTCAAATAACAGAGGCCCCAAGACCGAACCCTGGGGTACGCCACTTGTTGCGGGTCTTCTGCTTGAGGTGGCTTCCCCAATTTTCACTAGGTGAGGTATATCAGTGAGCCAGTTTGCTACCCATCTGGTAACATATGGATTGATGCCTAGTTGAGAAAGTTTATTTATTATGCCCAAGTGGGGAGTAGTGTCAAAGGCTTTGGCCAGGTCAAGGTAGGTGGTATGCACTGTCTTCCCCTTGTCTATGGCTTTGGTGACTGTCTCAAAAAACTTGACCAAATTTAGCAGGCATGACCTCCCCTTGACAAAGCCAAACTGTGTGGAATTGAGTGTTTGGAGATTGCCAATATCCTTGTTAATGATGTCCATGATAATCCATTCCATGGCCTTGCAGATCAGGATAGTTAGGCTGATGGGTCTATAATTTCCTGGATCGGTGGATGTTCCACCTTTGTGTAAAGGGATGACAGTGGCTGTCCTCCACTCAGCTGGGATGAAGCTGGTACTCAGGTTTTGGTTGAATAGGGCACATAATGGTGCTGCAAGTTCCTGCCTGAGTTCACGTAGGATGCAGCCTGGTATGTTATTGGCTCCCATGGAGGCTGTAATTTTTGCCTGTGAGAGAGCAGTGATGACCTGTTCCCTAGATATAAGGGGAAGGAGGCAGGTACTGGGGATGTCTTGATTTACTGATGGGGGGGGGCAGGGGGGTGAAGTTTACACTGAATCTGTCAGTCAGCAAGTTTAGTATATCTACAGCATTTGTATATGTGGTGTCCTTGACCACCAGTTCTGAACAGATCTGGGTGCTTCCTTTGAAGTTGCAGACATATGTGAAGAAGGCCTTATGATTGTCTCTAGTAGATGTGGCTAATTTGGACTCGAAGTTTGCTTTGGAGGATTTTACTAATGCTCTTATTTGCTTGTTCAAGCTAAGGAGACATTGCTTGCAATTGGACACATGCTCCTTCTTGGTCTTGGGCAACAATGTTTTCCTTCTGTTATAGAGTTTATTTATTGCAGATGTCCACCAGGCAGGTTTACTCTTCCTTGCGGAGGATGATTTAGTCCTGTCAGATATTCCTGATTCCATGCATCTATATAAATGCTCGTATAGTGCTTTGATGTAGTTTTGGATATTGGTGCCAGTTACTACAGAGGGGGAAGGGGCTGTGAAGCTGTTTATACCATCCCTCAGGAGGCTGTAATCAGCTTTGGAGTAGTTTTTATGTCTGATCCTAGCTAGAGGCAAGTTGGGAGAGATGGTGACTTCGAAAGTGACCACTTTATGGTAGGATCTTACCATGGAGGATGATACTATAGGGATGCTGCAGTGGTTACTCATGTTGGTCAATACCAAGTCCAAGATATTATCACCTTTGTAGGAGTATTGACTAGCTGTTCCAAGGCATTTGCATTGACAAAATCGAGGAATCTCTGGGCATTTCTGTTCTGGCATGAGGAGTTCTTCCAATCTATGTTTGAGAAGTTAAAGTCACCCAGGATCAGGGTAAAGGGTTGGATCTTGATGGATTTGAACAGGTCCAAATAGGTAGATTGGGCATCTTGAGTCAGATTTGGGGGCCAGTAGCTAGCTATGATTTGAATAGGGGTCTTGTCAAAGGTTAACTGCATCTGCAGTGTCTCCTGTGTGTCATACTGTTTGACCAGCCTGGAGGTGTGTGTGTCTTTAATGTATATTGAAACTCCACCTCCTTTGGCTTTACTGCCCACAGTTTCAGGTCTGAATGTATGATAGGATGGGTAAGCAGGTAAGGCTGGGGTGTTCTCCTCAGCTTTGAACCAGATTCATTATAAAGTATTGTACTTTCCTTCACTTTGTTCTGGTACTGCTCTAACCCCCTAGTTGTCTCTACTTGACCAGTCCTTGAGTTCACCCAGTTTCTTTAACATTTGGTCACATTTTAATTGAAGTTCCACATTTTATTATTTCATCTCTTTTTCAGCAGTTTGATACCAGTTATTTCCTTTGAATTCCTGGTTAAAATATTTATTATTTTCCATAGCCTTCTGATATTTGTTGCTATATAGTCCATCAGGAAAACAATTATCTTGAAAATTTCAAAGTATATTTGGCCAATGTCTTCACTTTCTCACTAAGGTTACTGAAGAGTTTTCTGTTTCAGCTGACATTACCATCTACTTTTCCCATATGTGATTCATCACACTGTTTTCAGTCTCCTTATGAGTTTTTATATTTGATCTCCTTTTTACTTCACTTTTTCTCTCTTTGTTGACCTTCTGGATGTCAAATACACTTCACATACCAATTGCTGCTAACTCTTTATAGTACCGTGTAGACTTTTACTATTTTTAACTGCTCTCTGCCCAGAGCTCTGTTTTTATCTGCTAATACTGTCATTGCCATCTTAGATAACTACTTTTCACTTATTTTATGCTGCAGAAAATTACTTATACTGAACAGATTTTGTTGTGTCACATTGTTTAGAGTAAGTTTTTTCATTATAAAAATAAATATCTAGATATATCCTTATAACTGAGAGGTGAGAAGAAGTAACTTATGTGTAATAAATTATTAATGAATACATTTGCTATTTATTTGTTAACATGCAACTAATTTGATATTATGTAGCACTGTGATAGCTGTTCTATTTACATATGCTAACTCAGTGACAGGCACAGAGTTACAAATAGGCCCAAGTCTATTTAAGGCCCAGTGCCCTGTTACATGCAGATTCATACTTCTGGGTCTGAAGAGGGTCCTGGTTGGAGGAGGTTTTCTTGAAGTAGGAAGTTGTACTAGAAGAAAGGAAATTCAAATGGTGTTCCTTTGAGAGAAAGGAACTGATACCCTTTAAAGGAGATGAAACTTGGATGTATTCTTACCAGTGAAGAAATGCAAGAAGTTACTTCAAGTTATCCCTGCCTTTGTGGAACTGCAAGGAGAAGGCTCTTTAGGTTATCTTTGCCTGTAGATCCTAGCTTTTTCTTGTAAAGTCTGTAGAAACTACTGTTCATTTATTTCAGCCATCTACTTTGCTAGAATCCTAAGTGAAAACAATACTTCATCTGATTGTAAAGTAACATTTTACATGTCTTGAATCCTGTAAAACCTGTGGTGTTTGAGCATTTACCATAGAATACATTTGTATTTTTTTATTTATCCTTTTATTGACCATGTTAGTCCCACTAGGCTAATTTGCTATTTATACTACTAGGAGAAATTTGGATAAAACTTCCCCTACTCTTTTCAATAGGTGCTGTTAGATCTTTTACATCCACTTGAGCTACCACTAACTCAAGCAGATGGGACTTTGGTTTAACATCTCATCGGAGAAATGACACACTTAAGAGTGGAGCATACTCCCCATGTGCTGCACTGCAGCATCAGCAATCCACCTACCTGATGTGGGAGTAGAATCCACAGGCTTCTACACCAAAGGCAAATGTGCAACCTGCTGAACCACTGATGCTACACTAGTGTTTGCTTGTTTGATTTTTTTTGAGACTGCAACTGACTGAATACCTGAATACTACATACTGAATTTCCTTTGCAAACTGTTGCTGGCTCCATTGAACAATATATTGCTGCAAGCTAAACCATTTGCTATTCCAGCATTTTCAGTGGGCAAAAAATGCAGTCTTCTGTGGTGTGACCTTCCCAAAACTGTCTGCTTTATTTGAATAATATTCCTCACTAGAATAATTTTGCAGGCTATCAGATTAGTAGCAGATTTCCACCCTGGTAATCTAACTGTCCACTTCATCAGGATTCCATAGGTCTAGTTCAACCCTGACAAAGCTGGACATTGATGATAATGTGGAGGCTTACTAGTTAATTTTCAAAGTTATAATACCAAAATAAAAACAAACAGTGCAATCACCACATAAATGAGCATACAAAACTTTAATAAAAGACTAAATGAAAATGTACAAAGATAAGCACTGGTAACAACCTACTTCAGATCTAGCCAAATAAAGCACATTCACAACTTAAATAACCATAAGCTAATCATGCTGAAGGATCCTCTCCTTAAATTGTCTGTTGGTTTTTCCAGCATAAAAACATGTACATTGATTACAAGTGGCAATATAAATCAAGTTCTTAGTAGTACAAGTTGTATATAAGCGAAGGGTGTACTTATTATGAAAGACTGGTTGAATAAAACATTGTTCTTATTAATATAGCCACATGCCTTACAATGTTTACAAGGAAAGGTACCAATCCACTGATCTAAACATAGTTTTATCTGTGAATTTATATTACAAAGTCTATGCTTCAAATTCTTAGTATTTGTAAAAAGAAAATGTAGTTGTTCGCCAACAATTTCTTTAATCTGTCCATCCATTGTTAACAACTTCCAATTACTCTTAGTAACTTCATAAATGTTATCTACATCACTAGTATATGTTAAAGTGACTCTGCTATTAACTTTATCTTTTGTCAAGGAAACTTCATTGCTCCGATTCTTATAATGGCCAGAGAAATAAGGAACACCCTTCATTAATCTTAACTCATTTTTGGTATCCATTAAATTTTTTAACTTCAATAGTATTATATCCTCTGGTTAAGAACTGCTGTGCAAGCATATCAGAAGCCTGCAAAGTCAACATTCGTTGTACAAAGTCTGCAAGTCCTAACTAATTGCCCTTTCCTAATGTTATGGTAAATATAACTCGGATGCATGCTGGTTCTGTGCAAAATTTATTTTCCAGCATGGCTACTTATATATTTTAGTGGCTAACTTGGTGTCATTATTAAGTTAAATATGCACATCTAAAAAGTCAATTTGTTCATAAGAGGCTTGCAATGTAAACTTAAGAAAATTGGTAGTCTCTTCCAAATATGTAACAAAATTCATAAGTTGCTCTTTAGTACCTCTCCAAAACATAAATATATCATCAACAAACCTTTTATAATAAGCGATATGCTGATGAAACTTGTGAACAGGAAAGAGGACAAAATAGTCCTCCCAGTATGCCAACACAAGGTTGGCATAACTGTTGGCACAGGAGATACCCATGACTACCCCCCATTTTTGCCAAAAAATCTCTTCTTTATATACAAAAATGTTATTTTCTAAAATAACTTCTAATAATAGACAGATCATTTTTATGACATCTGTTGTAAAATCATTTTTTCCTTGTAAATACACTCTAACATTCTCTATGCCATAATCATTAGGTATAACTGTGAAGAGATTTTTATCATCTAAAGTGCAAAGCAAATAATGAAAATTGTCAGCTACAGGATTAATAAAGTCAAATAGTGTATCTAAGAAATGTTGTGTATCTTTTAAAACTGCAATAGCTGTTCTCAATACCAATTTTAGTTTTTATTCTACATATAATGATGCTGATTCAGTCACCCAACCATTGCCAGCCACAATCGGCCTTAATGGTGGGTCCCTTAAATTTTATGAACTTTTGGCAAACCTTTTATAATAGGTAACTTAGGATATTGCACATATAAAAAAATCATATAACTCTTTGGAAATCATTCTTGACATTAACATGTTGTAAAAAGTATTATTTACATTGAGAATCATTCTATTGACCCTTATCTTATCTATAACCTCATAACCCCCTGGGGGGTATGCAAGTTGGTCATTCCTATACTATTCCTGTGTCTAATGAGGAAGTCGATATTGAACAGGATATCCCTTTAGAACAGATGACATTGAGGACATTGGAGAGGTTGGCAAGCAGAGATAACAACCAGCAGCCCATGAATTTACAGCCCCAAGGGAAAAACCAAGAAGAGGAAAACAACAAGAAAGGATTCTACAGGCAGAATATACAATGGGAGTAGAAGGTTTTACATGTCTGGAGCCTATTTTTTCAACACTAGGTACTGTGAACATTACTTCCTTTTATGGGTTGGTTTGCAGCACCACAGTCTTTTTTGAAAGGCTTCAAATTTATTCCAGCCTCTAAGGCTAGAGTAGAAGTCACTCTTTTAGATATAAAAATATTTACTAGAAAGTTACATTTTCAAATTTTGTTTGGAGCGGGAATAACAGTTCCTCAGATGGGGAGAGGTTTAGAAGGAAAAGCACCATGAATCCACCCTTACATTTGGCGGTTAGTATGTTTGGAAAACAATGTGAAAAGGAGATATATGCTTTACTTGCTAATAGAACAAACAAATGTTATAACCTATTAATTCAATAAAGCAGATACTCAACAAATTCATCACGCATAACAGAGATATTAGATGCATGAAACTGGACAAAGGTGGGGGATTAATGATTATGGAGTGGGTGGATTACTCCGGATGGAAGCTAAATCTATTAAATGACGACAAAGTATATTCCATGCTATCCATGAACAAAATCAATAGTGCTTACTGTGTGAAAAAGGTGGTCCTGGATGATTTACTTTTATTTGATACTATCCCACAAGGTCTGTATGACTTTTTGAGAGTTGATTTTCTGGTTATTCCAAGGATCTTTGGCATCCCAAAATGCATACTGATTTGAATAACGCCCCCTTCACCCTATCATGGCTACTAGAGGATCTGTTACAGAGCCTTTAGCTAAATTTGTGGATTGCAAGCTTAAGCACGTGCTCAATTCCTTCCCACACATTTTAAAAGATTCTTGGGAGTTGCTGGATAAATTGAGAAATGTCCCTGTGAAATATAGTTTTCTTTTAGTCACTTATGATGCACAAAGTATGTCTGTTCATAGTTATTCCACATGATGTGGAAATTAGTTGGTTTGATGAAATTGTTCAGAGATATGTAAATTTGATGGTAACAGACAACATGATTGTTAGTGAGTTTATGGAACTCATACTTAGTAACAACTTTTTGTCATTTGATGGTAAGTTTTATAAACAAAATTTGGGAGTAGCAATGGATGCTGCCTGTGGCCCTTTGTTTGCCAGTGCTGTTATGTTAAGGTGGGAATTGGATATTTGTTTTAAGTTTCCTTTATTGAAACACTGCATTGGTTATTACAGGTTTTTGGATGACATGTTGATTATTTAGGATGGCACTATGGAACTTATGAACAATTTTTTGGAACAGAATTAGAATAGTACAAATTTTTTGAGATTCACCTGTCATGTCAACCAGCAATTTATAGCATATTTGGATGATGAACTAAGGAAGGGTGATAATGAAAAATTCATGACACATATTCATAGGAAATCTACATATTGCAATACTTTTTTCATATTACTCTAGTTGCCACCCAATGCACCAGAAAAGAGGGGTGTTCAAAAGTCAATTTATACGTATTTCACATTTGACATTGGAGGATGGTGACTGTCTGGATCAGTTTGATGTCCTAAAACAGATGTTTAGAGATCAGGGATACCCCGCATATCTTTTGGATTCCATTAGTCAAAAAATTTGAGCAGAAAGAAATGGCAGGTATGCACCTATTATAAAGGATGGTTTGAAACAGCCAGACAAGGAGGACATTAATGGTGAATTTAATGCACAGACTAATATGGTTTTGCATTATACACCTGACGTTAGAGCTATTGAAGATATTTTAAGGAAGAATTGGGTTTTATTTCAGTGTGACAACAGTCTTCACAACCTTTTTCCTGTACCTCCCACATTTACATATAAGAACAAACCTAAAATTAAATTATTATTGGAAAAAAACTAATTAATCTGGTTTGGATTACCTATTATGAAAAAATGCGGTCACTGCAACATTCTTATCTCAACACAAACTATGAGGGACTTTTGGTAAGAAAACTTAATACTTCTGATGGAAGCATGAGTTTTAATTGTGGCTCGCGGAGTGGTTTATTTAGCTACCTGTTTGGTGTGTCCAGCATTTTACATAGGAAAAACTAAGAATGTTCTTAACAAATACATATACCAGCACCTGTATAGTATCCATCTTAAAGAGAGTAGTAGTGCACTACTGAGGCACTCCATGGTCTGCAGCAACTTTGTGAAGTTCTGGTTTTCAGTGCTGGGACAAATTAAGGTTTTCCACTATTGTGGTGATTGGGAAAACCATCTTTTACACAAGGAGATGTGCTGGCAACTCAGACTGGGTGCAACTGATTATCCCGGTCTTAATGAGATTATATCTATTACCAGTGAGCTAAAGAAATGGGAGTCAGTTTTATAATATGAAAACCTCGACAAGGATTTTTTTGATAAGGATTGTTTTTAGTTCATCCTGAAAACCGTTTAGACAGTGTGTGGCATTTTAGGATTTTTGTACTTTTGGATGTAGTTAAGAGTTATGAGAATTAATTTTTTTGGTGTTGTTAGAAATTCTAGTAGATTATTGGTTGGATTAAGGGTTGTGTCAATTTTATTCAGTATTTTTACAAAGCACGGTAATTAGGCATTCATGGTTCTGAAGATGTCTGTATTTAAGTATGAAAGCACTTGACTTTGAATGGTTATATGACTACATGTTTTTATTTTAAGTTTTAAGTGTTCAAAAGTCTGCATTAATGTCAAGAAATGAGCTCCTAGCTGGACGACTGACTTATTAGTTGTTTTAATTGGTTTTGAGTTTCTTCCAATACCAGGCTATTCGGAATTTTTTTTTTTATTTTGAAAACTGCAAAGCCAAGTGGGATAATAGTTTAGTTTGTGACATTTGAATAATCCCCTATTTTTTACCTATGTCCTGCCTCAAGTGTCTTATTGAACTTATTGTGTTTTTTTATGGGCAATTGGCCAGATGCTTACCATATTTAGCTCCTACAAACCATCTTTGACTGCAGATTGTGACTGTTGAATTCTTGTTGTGATTTACTGGTGTTTATAAATACAGAGGAATTACTGGGGGAAATCATGGAATCAGAAGGGGGGACTGACCAGTAAGAAACTAGTCAGGGAAGATGACCTGGAATAATTTTTAGTGACAGTTGACATTTCAGTACTATACAACTACACTGAATTGGAAGCAAGCACACAGGGCAAGAATCCTATCATCTTATTTAAGATGCACTAAAAACATAAATGGACATGGATGAGACTAATTGTATGGGCTGTGATAAACTTAAGAAAGAACTGCTAACTAGTGCTTCTGTAACACTGCATAAGCAATAAAATTTTATAACTGTACTTTTAAAACAGATAAACCAGTAAGTGCACAGGTACATGACTTAAAGCATATTTTAAAGCGCTGTCTTAAACACCTGACAGCAACTATAACACAAAATGTTCGCAATATTTCCATATGACAAGTTTGAAAGAGTTTTTGCCTAGTAATAGAAGAAAATGTATACTCAAACTGATCCCAAGAAGTGTTACTATAGTAGCTTTAGCTGAACGCTTTTTAGTTAATGAAATCATGTTTAAAAATTAACTGTCTGCTTCTAAGAATAAAAGATTAATAAACAGACCTTCTGCTGTGAAAGCAAAACCAGCACATAAGGTATTAGTTTGTTACAAATATGGACAACATAGCGAAAGAAAAGAACATGAAAGGGTGGTGTACCCTTCCACATTGGTGGAGGGAGACGGACATAGAAGAGAACACTCAAATGGCTCATGCTAATAGCCAAGAAAGTAAAGCAAAAAGTGATTTTTGTTTAATGCTGTCCTTTGCAGGGGAAGAGAAGAAGTTACAGTGTCATTGTTTTAAGGGAAAGAAACACCACCATTCATTTCCAAACAAGATACTGAAGAAAGTACACCAGAGTTAGTGGGCATACAAGTAAGCCATATTTTAAAAAGGAACAATAGAAATAAGGTAACTTGTAAGAGAAGACAGTAAGCAAGATATTTCTTTAACTTCTTACTATTAATTCGAGTTATAAAAATGACCTTGTACAGAGTAAGTAAAAAAAGGGAAGAAGTGGTGCATCAGTTAATAGTGCCAAAATGTTAAATGAAACTAGTAATGAAGCTAGCCCATAGTTACGTTAGGAAGTCATCTGGGGAGGGAGAAAGTTAAGATAACGGTAGCAGCTAGATTCTATTGGCCATGCATAATGAAAGATATAAGAGGTCTTCTGTGCTTCATTTTTATTTTTAAACAAAAAACACCTTTATTAAATTATCACTTATGATATAGGCAATCATAATTTATATAAATGAAAACAAACCATATTGACATATTTTTAGCTGCAAAGTTTGTGCATCTCTTATAATCTATCCAGTCATTGTCATTCAAACATTACAAAGGTCATTCAATTCCTGCCTTTCCTTAAACCTCATTCCTTGTCCAAAACATTATTCTGCATGTATTGTTCTAAAAATTCGCATTTTTATATGTAATTTGCTCCTACCCTTTTATAAAGATTCCACTACCAGTTGTTTTATCTCTCTTACTATATTCACTACTTCTAGTACAGTTAGTTTAGACTTTGATTTCCATTTTCTTATAATTGCTTTTATGGAAACCACCAGAATTAAACTTAGCAAGTCATTACTATTCCCGGGATTCACGAAGCTCGGCGCAAGGCCGGCGGTAGGCTTACGCCGACAGTGTGGCGTGAAGATGGCGCAGTAGTGCCAAATGCATATTAATGAAGGCGTGCCACCGCCACAGCCACGTGCATAGGAAAGGAGCGCGAGTACATAGGGCGTGTCGAAGTGCTGCACGGAGGCGTGGAAATGCCAGCTGTCGACGTGTAACCTAAAATGCTTGCATATAACAACTTGCAAGATAGTAATCACATCTGTCAGTGTCCGTGGATACTGAAACGTATGCAAAGCATGCAAGATAGTTCCTGCGAGCACAAAATGAAGAAGCAAAAACAAATGCATGGTAGGGAATAACGGGTCCCTATCCCGCGAACAAATGACATGGAAAACCATGTGCCCATAGTCCAACGCAGTGTAGATAGCTATACCAAGTGGAAGTGAAATGCTTCATATGTTATATCCCATCCTGGACATAGGAAAAGGTGGCATCCTACCAATGATTAGAACAGTCTGCCAAAATCCGCACATCAGCGGTACAAGCTGAACTTGTCAGGATGTGTCACAGTTGAACAGGTATTACCCGGGTATACCAACCATGTAATGAAAGTTAAGTATGGGCGTGTACCTATGTGCATGAGGTATAGCATGTGGAAAGCAAACATGGCATGGTAGTCCACACAACCATACAGGTACCTGACATATGTAGGGTATGCAATGTGTTACTCTGGCCGTGCCATGGGCCAACAACCATAGCAGTGATGTATGGAGTGTCAGGAATATGTGTGTGGGGGGGTGGGTAATGGTACAATCCTCCAAGGTGATACTTTGTCGTATGCAGAATAGGTGAACCGGAGGTGTATGAGGGAGCAGCGGGTGAAGCAGAAAGAAACACAAAAACATGTATAAACATCTGCAATACCACCAGACAGGCCATACTGTAGAACACAATCTCACAAACATATGAATATTAAAATGTGCGATACAAATGTATAGACATGTCACCGGCACATACCCACAGATTGGTCCTGATGGAACTGGCCATATCAAATACAACACACCTGGATACATAATGGACTACCAAGCATCCCCTCCACAGCACACAACCTGCTCCCATACCTGAACGTCCACCAAATCCAGCCATACTTGGCCTACTGGTTTGGTGCAGCCACATCTACACATAGTGACCACTATGCATATGTAGTAGGTAGTGTCACCCTAGGCAGTTTCAGGATTGCAAACTATGTATCCCTTGCATGTAAAACCCCCAGCACATTTTCATAACGCCAAAAGAATGGTCAGTATTTGTCTTGTTTCGGTCTTGTTCAATTTTTGGGATATCCCTCATGGGATAAGTAACCTGTGTAAACATTAGAATGGAAGTCATGAAGTCCAGTCCTGTAGATATCTGGACACAAGTTTGAATGTGCAGTAGTGGTGCACGAGACTGTCCAGCCCTAGATGGTCATGCATAACCTACTACCCAGGATCAAACACCTGCCCGTGACACACGTGTCCCGACACGAATAAGCGAGAGAATATAATGCACACATTCACATAGTGGCACATGGTATAAGGGTGATGAAGGCACTGACATAAACAGGATACCCCCTGATCCACTGTGTGAGGGACAATTAATGTGTGTGTAGGTGTGACCTGACCAACAATGATACAATGCCAAATGTCCTGTGATCGTAGGAAATAACTATGTACCATACTGCATGTAACAGTTGCCTAAAGCGGTCACATCAGGATAGAATAAACGTAATTCATACAAGAAACAGGCAAACAACAAAAGTGCCAAAGGTATAAGGCTCACAGCTAGGAAACAAATGAATGTTCTAAACCTGCACTGACCGTGGCTATATGTGGTGGCCCAAACAATCTGGTGTCTGCAGTAGGGTTACCATCTGTCCCGCTCTGCGAGGGACAGTCCCTCTTTGGACAGTTGTGTCCGGACAAAATACATTACAAATGGCAAATGTCCTGGGACTGTAGGACATAATTACGTCCCATATGTTATGTAATAGTTGCAGACAATAATTATTGTAGTATCTACAATACCTAAATGTTACAAGAAACAGAATAAGCAACTAAACCGCTACAACAATAGGCTTTTATGTAGGCAAGTAAGTAAAGTTCTATCCGTTGTACTGACCGTGGGTATGTGTCGGCTTGTAAAATCTGATGTGTGTTCCAAAAATGTCCCATCTTGGCCATTTGAAAAGGTGGCAACCCTAGTTCACAGAATACATCCCAACCTGTACATATGACAATGTCAACGATACCAATGGTCAGAGCATTCGCACAATAACTGGCCAGCCCCTTAACCACTCACAAAGCCAGTGACCTTTGGGGGGAAAGGTGTTGAATGAGAATGACTACTTACAACAATGAAGAGTAATAGACACATTTAACTGCAGAAAATGAGTAGTATTACGAATCTGTCAACACGTTCCAAGTTAATAGTACTAATATGGTAGACATGTCTGTGATTGTCCCTGAGTTGTCATAGCCTTGCCCCTGTCACTGTAGAAACAAGTCCCCGAGTATCAGAGAGGTCCTTACACAGAAGTACACCAACCAACTGTCACATCTGTTGACAGGACTATTGCATACCTGTAGTGAATTTATAACAGTTGTCCTGAATAATATTCATCGTATCTATAAATGAATGAAATAGTCAAATAGGAAGGGAAACATGTGGAAACCACCCCCCCAACCTGCATTACGTAGTGGAACCACTCCCCGCCCTAAATTATGTAGCTCCGACTCAATAATGTAGTCAGAGGTGCCCAAACACCTGCGTCTGTAAACGCAGGTAGAATGTTAAACTCTGGACTAACTCTGTCCATGTACTACATCTGATCTTTGAACAGTGCCAGGGCAGTTCTAGTCACAAGTCGGCCGAGCCTAAACCCAGACCAGCACATGAACACCTTGACAATCAAACATGCGTATGTGTGAGGACTATAAGAGTAGGAGTTATGAATATCCTTGGAGTGAGTAGACTTGCAGCATGGGTCCAGAGCAATAGGAAACAGGGAATGTCCTAATTGTAGTACTGTGGTTTTCCCAGCAGGAGAATGGATGCCTGCTGTGTAAGGGAAGCGGTGAGGTGTATGTCAGAGTAGCTATGAACCATGGGTATACATATAAATGAGCCAGAACACCAATAGTGTAGTGGTTACAGTATCCGCCCAATGTAAAGGCATTCCCAGTTCAAGTACGACTGTAGCACATATTAATTGTGTAATGAATGCCTCTGTGCTGTAAAGCCAACATTTATACATGTAAAGGTGACCGTGTTCGCATGGGTCCGTTAACCGGATTCCATCAAAGTGGTACTGTCATAAGGAATAAGGCACATGTAATCCCAAAGAAGTGCCTGTAAACATATGTAACTCAGAATAAGTAGATGCAAGTGGGCCTGCGCGGGTGTATGCAGCTATTAATGTAGCAAATGTATGATGTCTTGTACAGCTGTAACTTTTATATATATAGATAGATGTGTGTATAGATAAATATCCACAGACATAACAGAAATTTGCAATTATATATCTACATATACACACACATATATGTATATATATATATATATATATATATATATACATATATATATATATATATATATATATATATATATATATATATATATATGTAAGGAATGCCGAAAGATGAAAGCAAACATAAGGGTTGTGAAGGGAATCCAGAGCAAGTAAGGAATTATGAAGTGCTCACAGCGTATGTCACATAAAGCTGCACAAGTGTGAGTAGAGCACCGCTCTTCACACCAGAGGCTGGGCTATACCAGTGGCCATAACATTGTTGAAGTACTACGTCAACATTGTAAACAGAAGGAATGTAGTACATGTTGCGACCACCTACACTTGTAACCAGCAAATCGTTCGTAATCCATAACACCAGGAAAGGCACGTATGTGCAAATATGAATGGATGGTGAGCCTGTGAATACACGAGGCAGTACAAAATGTGTGTAGGGCCCCAATGCTCATGAGAGGGCAATGTGTAAAGGTGTGTCATGGCTGCGATATCAGGTGTATAATGGCTGTTATGCGTGGAAACTCAACACGGGTGTGCAGGAGGAACTATGGATATGCGATTATGGACACAGGAGTGCTAGGGTATGTTGCACCGGGTGCAACGGAGCGACCCGTGGAGGTCAGCTAGTACGTAAGTGCAATTCCCAGATAGAGCGTCATTTGCGTGGAGACATGCGTGAATGGGAGTATCGTTGTCGGACATTGTGCGTCAGGTCTGGCAGCCCGGCACATAATACCTATACGCCACCCATGAGCGGAACGGAGTTCTGCTGTGACAACCCCAAACCAGGAAAAGCAGAAAGACACAACTACATGAAGACAACAATATGTTGACGTACAGTCACAGTAACACAAACACACATCCTATCAACAGTAGTAATATGAATGTGCACAGAAACAAACACAGTAGCAGGAATAATAGGCTGTGCATATGAGTAATAGGTCGAATGACACTGTATCACATCCCAGTTAGCAGCGGCACCCCAGACATGAAAAACGTGCGACATCTGTCCGCTGCATAACGTGCAATATACTGAGCACAAGTTCACCGGAGTGAAGTATTGGTGTCAGAATGACTAAAGCAATAGTATGCAGTTGAAGCAGAGACCAATACGCATGTGTAAGTGCCCATGTCCGGGAAATGTATAGGTTAACGGACACACAGATGTATATGTAGATAAAAACGTATAGATACATATATCTGTATTAATTTACATACACATATATATTCATACGGAGATATATATATATATATATATATATATATATATATATATATATATATATATATATATATACACACACACACACACACACACACACACACACACAAGGATATACTACGGATATATATAGATAGATATATATACACAGACAACAGGTAGTGATATATACACATACACACAAAACAAAATATATATGTCAGTGTAGATATACACATGTACATAAATAGGTTACTTCACAGCAATTAGGAGTAACATATTTACAGCCCAGGCATATGTGACTGGGAGGTCCAATAAATAAATGTTGTACCCCCCACATCGCCCAGCTAGGCCGGACAGACATACAGACAGGCAATACAGATCAATACACTGCCGCTGTCCAAAACACTGGTAGTAAAGGACCAGTGGGAGAGTTTTGCAAGGTCTACACTTTAAACATGGATAACGGTATCCCTTGCGGGACCCCAAAAATTCAGGGTACGTGTGAATCTGCTGACATTATTATGAGCAGGATGTAGGTGTACATGGAACAGTAGGTTGTGCAAGTGTGATAATACATTGGTTGACAAACGTACGACATGTGTCCCAAGACAGGGAGAGTGGGCAATGTGTAGGGGTGTGCTCATACCCCAGCTGTGCTCGCAGTAAGTATTTGTCATGACTGCTGCAGAGGGGTGCCAGGTAAGTGGACCATGGGTATGCATTAATGGGCTTAAGTGTGCAGGTGCTGGTTGGCAGAGATGTAGTAGGCCCACCCAGTGGAAGTCATTAATATTCCTATGTGGGCATAGCATACGCCTACACCTCCCAAACCTGAAGAGCACATCTACCGGATAGTCTGTAAACCATCGGGGGAATACATAGAGACCTAAACAGTGCAGTGTACCCGATTAGCATGGATGTCCATAGTTATGTATCAGAATGTAACAAAGTCCAACTAAACACTGCCAGAACTAGTGATATTAGGTGAACAGGTGGCGGAATACAGGTAATGACAGATGACAACATGTATGAGTCATAAGCAGCATGTACCTCGACAAAAGTGAATGAATACATATGCTCTGTGACTGTGAATGTGTCTGGTTAATAGAACCAATCATCTAAATGTGTCCCCCAGGCTGCTATGCATTGTTCCTGATACAGTGTTCATTCACACCCATTGGTATGTGAGTTCTGCTACTGACGGAAAGTGCATAATTAGCTGACCACCTCGGGTAGATGATAGCATAATAGAAGAGGTTCAACACCCGTACGCCTGCGAGGGACACACCCGCCTGGGCAGTTGTGTCCTGCAAAATGACAGTTATGGCACATGGCCTGTGAGTTCGGGAATGGAGGCTATATAGTGTGTGTAGTGGTGTCAGACATCAATTTGTTGTATCAGTAACAGCTACATGTAATAGGAAACAGTATTACCAATTATAATGCTACATGAATAACCTCAACGTATGCAAACCGTGGAAGTCGTCCGTTTACTACTGGCTGTGTGTATGTGTTGCCTTGACACATGTGATAGCTCTACATATAGGGTCTATAGCGCCACCACCAGTCTGAATGGCCAAAGTGGAACCTGCTCTGTAGAACTGTCAGATGTACCAGGGCAGAACATACCTATAGCCATGCATAGTACAGAAATATACATATCGGAACAAATCAAAGCGTAGTCTAGCAGCAGTATAGTTGCTTATGCTACTACATATGACATATCGACGTGTCAGGTATACAAGACCTGTAACAAGCAACCAGTACAGACACCTACAACATGAGAAGGTCCCCTAATCAGGACAGTTGCAATGGCTAGAGTATTGTACATACCACTCAACTGTCCCTGAATGTCAGGTACGTCCCTGAGTTTGACTGAAAGTCTAACTCTGTCCTTCTTAATCCCTCCTAAAATTAGTGGCTGTTGAAGGAAAGGTGGTGAATTACACTTACTGACTAATGACAATAAGTAAGAGTTATAAAAAACTGTTACTTCGGAATATGAGTATTAAGTCATATGCTCTGATTCTGTCAATGTGTCAAGTTAATAGCACTACTTTTGTAAAAGTGTCCCTGATTTTTCCTGACCTGTCCCTGATTCTGCAGAAATGTGTCCCTGATTGGTGGAGAGTTCTGGTATTGTCACATGAGATGTGTGATGAGGGACTGTCCCATGCAAAGTGGGAAAGGTGTCACTCCTACAATCTCCCGTCGTGCAATCTGAAAGGTGGTCAACGTGCAGTAGGTATGCGGTAGCATGACTCGGCAGACAGCTGTGTTAACAAACTCAAGCCACATGTCAGCATTGCAGAGTATCGGTTCCCATGTATCAGGCAGATGGGAGCAGATCGTATGAGGAACACGCATATAATATGATTACGTCACTGGACAGGCCGCCGAGTCCGTACAGTTGAATGCCTGCCATCGCAAAATGGTTACACATACCCGATACTGTAGTCATGTAGTCCGATGTAATACGCATCACAAGGGATCGCACACACCCAGCTTGAGTGACAAATGTAAGCGGAAATGTTGGAGAGCGAGCGGCTGTAAGCGTGCTTGTCTACCAGTATGCCAGTAGTGCACTGTCAAAGAAATGTGGAGTCTAAACGTGTATAAGGTGCTGTGACCAGAAGTCAGCAGTGCTTAACACTGTGCAAACCCACGCACAACAGCTCCCACCTGCTGGACTGTGCCTTACCCGGTCTGTATCCAAAGGAGTCGGCCTGTCCGCAAACAAAGAACCGCCCCATACACGTGATGGTAGAAGTACCCTGTGCACATAACTCATGTGAATTAACAATAGACCATGGTATATGTACAGACAATAGACCACACACACACCATACAGCGCAGACATCCAACAGTATAGCAATGTACTGGCAGATATGTCCAGACCACTGGTGTATTCATGCCTAGCCATCCTGTGTTTCAGTGTGTGAGCATACCCAGTATGACTGTTATGCATGTTGTTGACCGACAATACCGTCATACCGTCATGTGTGTGAGCATGCAAAGTATGGTCAACTGTATTGCATGTGTCACATGTCCAGATAGTTAGTACTGTGTTGCTGACCCCTCCGTTCTACACAGACAGGTGTCATGCTGTGTCTGCAGGGTAGCTAATGGTCATGTGGCATTGACAGTTGCTACATGTCTGCATAGTGTGGGGGACATGCAACCACAACCACAGTCCTACACAGCACCGTGGGTGGTGCACATGACTCTCACATGTGTAGGTGTGACAGGGGGCACAGCCAACAGTTGTACACATCTGCCGCTACTGTACTGGTATGCCAGGTACTCCATGTCAGTGTGTGGACCTACCTAAATTGCTGGTTGGAGGGATACCAGGGTACGTCAGTTCCCAGCTTTAATTACCAGCACAGTGGTGTTGGACGTCCTAGCTTACACAACCTACATCAAACTGCCTGGCCTGCTGTCATCTGTGTGTGTCTTAGGGGGTTGGGGTCATTCATTGGGCATATCCGTAGGCCATCGTATATCATTCGTCTGTATTGGTTCACATCTGTCCCACTGCATGGAACGTGTGTGGGCTGTACAGACACACATGATGGTCAGCCCATAATCTGCAGTGAGTAGGACACCCTGTGTACTACAGGTTACCATTGTGACCCCTGTATGTGCTACAGAGGTCACGGTGCCACTATGGATGTGTACTGTCTGCTGCCCTAACATTTGTCCACCACAGTCACTTGTATGCTCACATACATACCATAGCAATGGGTAACTACACATTCTAATACAACTGCCACTTGTTAGGTCAGTAGACATACCCTGGGTGTGTTCCAGACTTGAGGACGGTGCTGGAGTGCTGCCTATGTCGGATGCACACATTGCACCTCCTATACATGGCCGAGCACAGGTGCTGTCATGTTTGGCATCCATTGTACTGTGTGCGGGTCAGAGAGGGGACATCTGTGGGTACCTGCTGTGTCAGTGCATATGCCTTGTGTTGCCTCTTTGCCAAGGGCAGGTCATACTGTGCACGGGCTTTCGCCGACTGTGCCCTACTCAGGTAGTTCCTTCACCAAATCACACTGTGCCTGTACAGGCCTTGGCAGTGGTGTTGGGCTGTGTGGCCCTGCCCCATGCTGTTCCTGCTGCAACTGTTACTGCAGGATAACATTGTGTAGCATAGCAAATACCATAACAACTTGTATGCATGTAGCTTGTGAATACTGCAGAGCTCCAACGGATGTGTCCGGATACCAGAACTGTGAACCGAGCATCCCAAACACATGCACAAGTATATGTCTTGCCTGTGCATCCGCCTCAGTATGTTGTGAGTGTTCAGGTGTGTGTACATTGCTGATGGGTGTCATCAGCCACTACACCAGTGTTTACCCAGCATCCCCCACTAGGAGACTGTAGGGGATGTCCATATAGGCATTGGTGTGCTACAGCTGTGTCAGAAGCCATATATTGGACACATCATAGCTTCCAGGGCAGACAGCACACACATTCAATCTCATCGCATATGGCCTAGCTGTTGGAGGGTATGCCCCTGCAGTGACTGTAGGCCCTAACCCGCTCCCCGGGTGGTGCTACATGTGCAGGCTATAGCACCCAGTACCCCAGGGTAGTCATCCATGAGGTTGAACAGATGCATATTGCTGGTCCACTAATCACGTGTGTTGAGGACATGTACATGCTCACTAGCATGTGTTGACATGGCATCTGTGAACTGGTGCAATACTCTGGATGCAGATGCCTGTGTGATACCCATGATATCCCCAGTTGTGCTGTGTGAGGTAACTGTGGCTAGTACACCTAGGCCAACACATCCCATGGTATCCACTGTGATGCGTTTCCCTCGGCCTGTTTGATGTGTCAGGTGTGGCAGGCACAGGTCAACAAGCTACTGTAGGAGGTCTCTGTCCACCCCATAGTGCTCCAACATCCCCAGCCTATGTAGCCCCTGGTAAGTCACCCTCGGTCTATAAAGTCTTATGTCACCCCAGTAAGGGTTGTTCGACAGCATACACATCCTCACTGCCCCAGCCTCCTGCACATGTTGGTATATGTTGCCTGCTGCAGCCCATGTCATTTGGTTGGACTGTGTCATGAAATGTCCCTGCAGGTATACACCGGTGGTGTAGAGTGTGGACGAAACCTGTGTGTATGCTGCTTGCTCGCATTACTGTTCATGTGCGGGCTGGCCATGTCATCTGCGGATTGTGCTGATCAACACCTGTTTGTGCAGCCTGTACACCCTGACTACCCCACCACTGCTGTCATCCCTCCCAATGTCACCAGGCAGGTATAGACACACCCCTAGCTTAGGTGTTCTAAGGCAGGAGCACTCCCGAGGCACAGTTCTGCAATGTATGTACAGTATGCCTGACCCCCCCACCCATGCTGTCAACTATATTCGAGACCTGCACCCGGCTGACTACACACATACACTCCAGGGACCAGCATCACACCCTGGTGATAAATGTGATACACCATAGTCAACCTCATCTGCATAGTATAGTCTTCTAATGAATAGTTATATGACCCATACCGCACAAACATTCAATAGTGCTGATGTCTCCAGACATATGTTCACATTTATGTCCACCTCTACATCTACATATATCATATATATTATTTGTATACATATATACATGGACATATATATATATATATATATATATATATATATATATACATATACATGTACACACATATGTAGATATGGCATTTATATCACAACAGCGGACCACATGACAGCAATGCATTAGACAGGAATGAAAAGGAAACTACATGTGCCACCTGCATCATGTAGTGTTGTTACTATCAAGGCACGTGTTATGTTGCGTCACATGGGTCAGACCGTATCAAGGGTAAGAGTAGGGCTGCTGACAGTTACTCACCAGACCTATTGGCGAATGTATGTGTGACAACCCAGTGTCTTGGCAGAATATGCGGGCTGTGGACACTATATAGGTCAGCAACAAAACAAACTGAACACATCCCGCAGCTAGCCACCCACAGATACCAACACATACGGTATAACTGCCAAACACACACACCTGCCATGCCTTGGAATTGAGCACCTACCTGTCTAGTCTACCACACTACAGCATTATGCAGTAACAGAATGCGCTATCAAGATTACTGGTACACAGCACTCCCAGAGGCATACGTCTAAGTGGATGACATCATCCGCAAAGGGAAAGACGCCGATAGGGAATGTATGTGGAGTGAGCCATCTAAAAGCATTACTCTGTCCCCAGACAGCTGGAAACACACACACACACACACACACACACACACACACACACACACACACACACACACACACACACACTTGGCAGGGCTGGGAGTCAAACATACACCTAACTATCTTATCACACTACAGCATTATGCAGTTACAGAATGCGCTACCGAGATTACTGGAACACAACACTCCCAGAGGCATACTTCTAGGTGGATGACATCATCCACAAAGGCAAAGATGCTGATAGGGTATGTATAGAGAGTGAGCAGTCTAAAAGCATATTACTGTCCCAAGGTAGACGTAGACAAACACATGGCAGTGGTGTGAGCTGGACAACTGCCCATCTACGGAGCACTATTACAACACTACATAGATACGAGACGCGCCACAGACAGTACACCCTTCAAGACAGTCAACCAGTGTGTTCAATGTAGGCATCCATCCTGATGTGGAAAATGGACATCTGTTGCCTGGATGACCACCATCGCTATACAGGATGTCAATGGCCATGCCCATACACAGAGGCACATCACCGACACAAGGTGTCACTGGGCATGCTCACACAGTATCACACCTCCGTTTGGAATGTACTGTGTGTCCATCTACACAATGGCGTACTGGGCATGCTCACACACTTAGCAGTTGCAAAGGGCTGTCTTGCATGCACACGGATTCTAAACACGAAAGGCCACAGTTTGGAATGTAATGTGTGTCCATCTACACAACGGCGTACTGGGCATGCTCACACACTTAGCAGTTGCAAAGGGCCGTCTTGCATGCACACGGATCCTAAACACGGAAGGGCACAGTTTGGAATGTACTGTGTGTCCATCTACACAACGGCGTACTGGGCATGCTCACACACTTAGCAGTAGCAAAGGGCTGTCTTGCATGCACACAGATTCTAAACATGGAAGAGCACAGTATGGTGTTACTGTCCCCACGTACATGAAGGCCACTCACATGTACTGACCAGTACACACTCAAGAGCCATCACAGATGTCTCAGGTGCAGATCACAGGGTTAAACACCGCAGTCTACTGTGTAGCCCTCAGGCATCACCATGTCGTTGGACCAGCAACACACAGCCATACATTACCACAACACCGTGTGACTCATGACCAGTGGACTGTACATAGGTCTGCAGCAACTGTGCAGACTACACATGTACTGACAGGGTTCCATCATGTGTTATGCAATGCATTGATACCACTGTACATGACCAGGTCAGCTCTATGCATAACAGGGGCCCTGGGTCTTACACAGCTGTGACAGATGACTGTCGCTGTACACCAAAGAACACACATGTTTGGATATGACATACATGTAATCACAGTGGATATGTGCATGGACCACACACAGACACACAACACATATGTACATAGCATAGCTTTTGCTGTCCTCCGTGCAGACAAGTGGCTACAGCAATCACACGCATGCAAATGGAAGGTAGGTCCATGGCTGTTGAATGCTAACAGTACATGAGGTAGCAATGTTGACCGTGGACACATTCCCTCTGTACTAGTTACCCATGACACCCATCATATCATACAACAGTCCATGTGTTATGTATGTCATCACACATGTCCACCAATTGCAATGCGTACAAACATGGCTACATGACAGGTATGTAGGACCAACACACATGTACATGTAGTGGTGTGCATGCAGCTACCATGCATGTGCAGTAGCTGATGTATGTAATTCATCTGTGCCTAACTACAACATGCAGTTGCAATGCAGCCCCATCATTGACACCTGTATATGGTGAAATACTGACAGTACGGTAGGATGTACATCAGGTATGGATGGATGTGTGTACATAAAGTGGTGATCCACCTTTGCAGATGGATGTTTGCCGGGGACGGCTCACAGTTGTGTCACACTCCATCCTACCATGACATGTGCAAACAGTATGCTATGTTACTGTTACTTGACGGTGAAGACATAAAACCTACACAGCAGTCAGGTGTTACTGACTGTAAGTCACTTGACACCTGTAACACTTACATCCTCCCATGTGCATATAGCAGCACAATTGCCGGAGGTAGCATTGGTGCACATAATGCGGCCAATACTGCTGCATGTCTGTCAGACGTATCATCATATAGCAGGTGTATCATTCACAGTACTGCCATGTGTGTTTGCTTGTGTGACCATATATGCCACATATGGTGGGGAATACACCCCAATTGTTACACACCCCTGTACACTGTTGTAGAGATATGTACATACTGCAGTGTGGAAAGCATGATGTAGGCAGGGGTGGTGTGTGTATCACACACATGTCAGCTATCCATATGTGAATGACATTTGTGGACTCCACAGTATGTGTGTGTGTGTATGTATGTATGGCTGTCTGGTGCATGGAGTGAGGGTGTATGCTACCATACAGAACAGACAGGATCCCTAACCCCTCATGGTGATGCAGTTTACTACCCTGTTGATGCTATCAGTCTCAGCCTTACTGGCTACCTGTACATGTTCATTCTCTGTGTCACGTCGTGTGGGTGCACAGTACTGTGAGGGTGATTACCACATAGGCAGGGGTCCTCACCTCAACACTATGGAGTGTGCATTATAGTGTTGTTGACCCCGTGAGTGTGTGCATGTTCCTGTATTGTGACAGGGTATTACTGCTACACAGTGAGGCCTCATGCTATCAAGTGACCTGTAACGTTATCATCGGCCGGACCGCTGTGTACACCCCCCGCACCATGTCAACATACCTGTGATGTGACCTGGTATGGATGTCACGTCTCTAGCCACTGTAGCCTATTAAACAGCCCACATGCTTCTGGATCAGTAGATGTGTGGACATCTGTGGTATGTTAGCCTTTCCAACAGTCAGGTTGAGGCTACATATAGCATGTTGATATTGCCATACGTGCCTGTGAGTACCCCATATTTACACATGGGAAACTGCAAACACTCCTACTTGTTGGCACATGCAAGTAGACCATAAGGAGGGAACCAAGGCATCATTACCAACATGCTGTTACTGTTGTTACCAAGACACATACTGTGAACATATAACAATGCATGATAAACCTGTACTACATGGTATGTCTGGTGTGTGTCAACAGTGCACAACTAATGTAATATACACTTCTCTCACTATTCTGTTCACCCTGTGCATCAGACCATTTGAGCATGTCTCTGCACCGATGGTGTGGATGACAGGGATGTGGCACAGGCTTCATCATATGCACAGGGTGATAATGTTTGCCAGGGGCATAGGCTGCACCAATGGATGACATCATGTGTGTGGGTAAGGGCCGGTGATCTGATTGGACATGTATCGTCATGCATGTGGGTGTTGCGGTGTCTTACAGATGTTTTTGCTGTGTGCGTGTATGTGTGCACACAGTTATGCCTTTTGTGAGGCCTACACAGGGGTATTTTTGACAGCTCCAGATTGTACAGACCAGGATGTACAGCTCACTGTGTCTGGCCATGACCATGTGACCTGTGCCTGCCAGGGGTTGCACGGGCACTACCAGGCAGAGGTACAGATTGGCTACTGTCCAACGACACATGTCCACTGGAACCGCGTCCCCACTGGGAACGTCCAGGGCCACGTCCACGTGGCCTGCTGTGTCCTGGTGTGGACAGCACAGCATCAGCTGCACTGCTACTGCTACCGGCACTATGAGAGCGGGCATGTGAGGTGGCATGCTCACGTTGACCTGCACTAGGTGGTGTAGCTGGCCTATGTCCACGTGGCCTATGCCTCACTCCTACCAGATGTTCCAGCACAGACAGCTCACGTTCATGGATTGCCATGCCACGGTCAAGGATTCTGACCATGTCACCCAATCACCTGTCCAGAACATCAGCAATCTGCTGTTGAGCATTTGCCAATGCCTGGATGTTGTCATTTAGAGTACGGATAGCAGCCCTCTGCAGCCTCTGCCCTTCTCTGTTCTGCCGTTCAGCACATGCCTGTGCCGCCATTACAGTCTGGAACATGCGTCTGGTGACACCAGCTGCTGCGCTCTGTCCTGCAGGTGCATGTCTGCCAGAGGTCCTCCTATGAGCAGCACTGGCCACATGCCTGTGTGGCACATCTGCAGTCATTACACTGACACCATGGTGTGGAGACACACCTTCTGTAGCCACCACACATTCCTGTTCCACGCTAACAGACGCTGACTGTCCTTCCTCTATGGCCACTGGTGATGCGGTATGTGTTGGCAGCAGAACTGTGTGCGGGGAAGAGGGGGACATAGCTGGGATGCCAACCATTGGCACAGATTCAGTCCCTGACAACCCTGCCTGTACCTCATGCATATGTTCATCACTGCTAGTATCTGTAGGGACACTAACATCAGATGAACCGCAGGAGGGTAACGCACCTACATCACCTGTGAATGCAAAAAAAGACCCTAAATTACAATAGATACACAAAGACACCCACAGACACACAAAGACGCACACAAACACACACAGACACACACACACACACACACACACACACACACACACACACACACACACACACACACACCATGCATGTGAATTGACAGATGGCATGCAGCATGCATGTGATACAGCAGACGGCATGCAGCTCAGACATTAATAGTGTTAGTTAGCATACCTCCCTGGGTTGCACACAACAGCAAGCAGGTGTCATATCAGTAGCCATGCAGTTCACACAATCATGGTAGTAAGCATGCATTCCTGTTATACAACATGTGGACCAGAACAGGTTAACAGTACACATGGCTGAAGTGACCTTGACATGTAATCTGCTGACGTGTGCATTAACATGCATACATGTCTGACACAATGGTGTCCTGACACATGTACAGTGTTGTAATGGGCATCACATTGCAGTGTTGTCTGTATGCCCTACAGATAGAATGCATGTTTAGCAAATGTGCATGAGCATGGAAGGGTAGTGTGAGCCATCTACATTGCTATACAGTGTGAAGTACAGACACTGTGCCATTGCATGGCATCATGAGATGTCTATATTGCTATACAGTGAGTAATATGCACACATTGCATAGCCATAACTGCATGCATACCCATGACATAACTGTGGATTGTGACCCATGATGCTGAGGTGTATACACACCAAACCATGCTGTGTCATGTGACAGGTCACTGGAAGACCTACAGATGACACCCCTGCACAACTACTACAGAGTCTAGCTGCCTGGCAACCATGTCCACACATGGCAGACTTGTCAATTCACCATGTCCCACATGACATTGATGTACCACACACACGAGGTGCACAGCTAACGGTGATGTCCTACAGCAGCAAGGGAAATGTACAGTATCTGTGGCCTGATGTGGTGTCAATGTCTGTGGAAGCTGTACAGTGACTACTGTCATGCTATGACACAGTCGTGATGTTCAACACATCTTATATGGTAGACTTAAGTGACACCTCCACTAGCTGTGCACAGGCTTTTATGATATCCAGTGTACCACATCAACTGTATAATCAGTCAGCTAAGGCTATAATTGGACCATGTGTGGACAATGTGCAACAGGGTGTATACACATCACATCTACTGTGTGGCTACATGTCTCTGGCCATCCCCCGTGGCCATGTGTGAACATGTGTTGGCCAAATGTTTGTGATGGCCATCTATCTCACATGTCTGTGTTGTCCCATATGACATACACCCATAGATGTCAGATATGTCACCATCCACAGGGCTATGCAGACAACGGGTTGTATGTTTGGTATGTGGGGTATGTGTTATGGGATAGTGTGACAATATTGCAGCCAGAACACTATGTGTCTGGGACATGTCAGATGGCACATCTCAATGTGTGCATCCATTGCAGGGGCATATAACACAATGGTGACGCCTGTGGGCTGCCCATATCCCAGCTCACTGTGTGGTACTGTTTGTGTACCACACATGTGTTGTTCCAATGTATAGTACATATGCCTACATTGTACAACACCTCCACCGTTGTATGCACAGCTGTCCACACATGTAGCAATGACAGATACTGTGGTTTCATGTCGGTGTATCATTTCATTTGTATATATTGCACATGGGTAGCCAGTGTGAATGATGGGAGATGCGACCTGTATATCGTGACTGGACCAAACATCAAGTGTACAAGTGTTAACTGGCCACATGGCAAATTGATCTATGCTTTAACATGCCTGATACTGATGACAGTCTCACCTGCAATGGACTGATGTCTGTGCGGCACACCAGAGGTACCTGTATAGGGTGACACAGCAGTTTGAACATTATCCATGACTGTATGACAGCCACAGGGTGCACTGTGCATGTTAACACATTCGCCTGTACAATAGCATATAGTATGCACATGTGTGCATACACAGGGTAGCATACTGTAGTATGCAGCATGTGTGTAAACATACCTTGCATATGATGTTACATTACATAATGTACAGTGACACATGCAACTAAATGGGATATAACAGTCATATGTGCAGTACTGACTTACCAGGCAACTCCAGGCTCATTGGTTGGGAGACACCCACCTCCACGATGGCAGCTAGTGTTTGTGCATGCTGTTCTGAGGGTATCCCAAGACTGGCCAGTAGCTCCTTGGTGGGTGTGAGTGGGGGCTGGGTTGGTGGCCCACTACCTGTTCCACCTTGTTCCCTGGTGATTGCTGTGGCATGCTGTTTCACATGTCATATCAAGTCCGTGTAGTGTCTGCGCACCTGCTGGTAGGTGCGGTTATGGCCACCCACATCATTAACCCTCCTGCGAAGGTCCTGCCACAGGTCATCACGCTGTTGGGCATGCTGTGGCACATGGCTGAACAACACCTCATAGTTCTCATGGAGGTACGGGATGAGGACATCATCCTCCTGGCAGCTGTACGCTGGCAGGCGTGAACCAGGCATTATCTGTAAGACATAATGATGGTGACAGGTCACAGTATCACAGAGATGTACAGAGATACTGCTGCACATACATTTGTATTAAATCTAGTACATCTGCACGGTTATCTTTGCAAATCATCATGACACTGACACGACTGACATGTTTGTGTCACACACATGTAACACCCGTTATGCATTGGATATCATCACCATATATGTGTGTCACCTCATTACATTGTTCATACTACATGTGAATGCTGCCTTGATGTGGGCATGTCTGTTTGCCTGCACTGGTGTTCTTACCTATCAGCACATGCCTGGATGTGTCCACAGTAATGCTGTTGACCTTGATGCTGTGTATATGTCACATATCAACACATACACTGCCTTAATGGACTTGAGCAGTGACAATGCACACATATGCATGGAAACCTTTACATGCATATGTTTTGCCATATACATCTACACGGCACTGTACAGCAGTTCAACATCCTGCCACGGATTGCCTGTGTTGTACATGTGATAGACATGGGACAATGGCTACCCGGATGTTATTCACATGGATGGTTATCAACTATAGCATGTATGGGCAAGGTTTCCTAGCTGTATCCGACAGCCATTTTGCCACCGCAAGGTGCATCAGTGCCTCATTACTGATCCAGACAGTTGATAATACATCTACCATGCGGTCATCACACCATGTATGACAGAGATGACATATGCAGCTTTGATGGACAGGGTTGCATGGTATGGCGGGAGTATGTCACATGTATGGCACAGGGATCTGTCCAGCATGTGGCGATCCTAGTAGTAGGACGGTGGCTGTCCATGACGTATGTCTTTCAGATCAGGATATGTACGTGTAGCATGTCCAATATCATAGTGTAGCACATGTCTTTATGCAAGGTAGCCAGCATGCTGCATAGTGGAGGTGAGGATTGTGAAGGCTGGTATCGCCCATCCATGCATGGCCAATACCCCTTAAAAGTGATATGTGATCCAATATTGGTCACCCAAGTGCTGAGTATGCCTGTCCAATGATCTCCATGCTCATGGATGGCACCCTGTCATGACATGGGTGCCTCGTATGACTACCTAATAGGCCTGGAGATGTCACCAACTCAGGGAGGTGAACTGCACAGCACCATCCCTTACATAGTGTCCATAATGTTGACCGCAGCCTAGGTGGTAGTTATTGGGTACAGGGATATTCACCTAGCGGTGACAATGCTAATATCATCTGTCAGATTGTGCACATATGTCACACACCTCACCCACAAAGCCCATTCTGTATGTTGTCCACAACACTGAGACAGCTATTGCTCGTAGGTCATGGCCATTCACATCCTTACATACACAGATGCCTCACATTTGTCTGTGTGGTATGGGCTACAATGAGGGGGGAGTACAACACATTAACCCTATTTTACTGTTGCTGCCACTGGTGTGATATGCACATGTCACTCTGACACCTATTGTAGTGTTGATTCTGTCAACAGGCCACTGATAGAATGCTCCTGTGACATATGAAGGTACATGTAGTCAAACATTCGTACTGTCATCTATGTCTGTACTGCTAACATCTACATTGATAAAGGTTCATGGACTTGCAGACCATACTCAGCAGGGTAATAGTGCAGTGCCTCCAATTATGACTGTCATCACCACTTGTGTGTTGATATTATCCAACACCCTATCTGTATTGCATTTTCATGCTCAGCACTTGTTCAGAACTTGTGAGCATTTCATGAGCTACTAATTAATATAGCACCCATTCCAAACCATTTCTCAGAAGTACACTGTCTGTCCTTACATTTCCAGCTTGCTTACACTACAACAGCTGTTGTACACACGTAACTCACATATCTTGTGAGACATGGTTGAATATACAGGCATGTCCAACTGTCATGTACCAGTGCTATTGCCTGTCTATATGATGAATATGGCATACATGTGGCAAAAGAGCAATTTTTTCATGTACACAGTCAATGCTCACCTCCCAACATATGACACTATAGCCTGTGGAAGATGCACATATGTAGCCATGCTGGGGGTAATGCTCTCACCAACCTAGACTGAACCTGACAGTCATGTGGGGATGTGTAACATTTGCAACCACCCCACTCATCACATAGTCTCACAAGATCTCCACCACCACAGGCCACACATAGTATGAGTACAACTTTTGCAGAACCTCTACATACTCTGTGTAGGCACCAAAGGCAGCCCCCATCACCAAACACAACAACAATAACTTATAGCCCACAGACTCATGTGTGCCCATCACATACAGCCAATCGGGTGTTATAACATACACAGCACACCAGTCATAGGTGACTCTGTAGGCGGTCACACTGATGTCCCACTCAGCAGGCTACACAAGGCAATAGTCACTTACATCTAGCTGTTGGGTAACTGGTTCTGCAACATAACCTATGCACCCATGCCACACCACACCAGGTACAATTTGACTGTCATTCTCCATGTTAGTGTGACTGCCCTGAGATGCAACTTCACAGACTACATGTGCAGGGACATGCAATAGCTCACCGGTCTTGTAGCCCTGAAGGTATCGGCCAAGCCCTGGGGAGCATTATGCATTCATTCGGACTTGATACCACTGTACAACGACTGACTGTTTCACTTCAACAGTTGCCTATGCTTCTGCTGTCATTCCACAGGCATCCAGTATCTGTCCGCTTTGACTGACATGGTCAACAAAACACGATGCTTTGGCACAGATGACCTGCAACTGTCAGCCCTGGGAGTACAGATAACATGTAAGGCTCTTGTTGCTCCTATACTGCCTGTCTTGCACAGTTTCCAATAACATTCACCACCAGAACGGGAACAGGCAAGCAAAACATGGGGTCATGTGACTCGATGCTTGACATCATCTCTGATGCACACAGGCAAGGCACTCCTTATAATGGACCACTTCAATATCTCTGCAGTGACTGGGACCTGCCTCTAGGCTCTGTAGAGCACACCTGCACTGACAGGATATATGCAGACCATACCATTCAGTCATGTATACGCAGACCACACCTTTCAGTCATGTAACCTGGACCGGAACACCCACGGCTGAGGTGTTCCCATATTCCACTATGTTGTACACACCTCCTGGCTAGTTACTTAGCACAATGCATCAGTGGTGATCCACGTGCAACTAACTGTGGCCAGAACTGCTATACACATTGTAACATGCTACGGATTCAACAACATACCCCACGGTTACCAACCCTCATTTCTTGGTGTACTGGACAGTAGTGTTCAGACAGGTACTACTGATGTGAGACTGACACTACCCCACACTTAACTGGGATAGCCACTCATGTACTGACACATTAGGCCAACACTGTCCGGGATTCATAACCTCCACTTGGCTGGATCAACCCATACACACCACCTCCAAGACCAACAATATCCTAGACATGGACACTACCAACATGTGACTGGTGGTCCACACCTGGGGTTACCCCCTCGTTGGTGGTTTCCGAACATATGCTAATCACCCTTGTTATCCACATCCTGGCACCACATCCTTCACGGCATACACAGTACAAGATTACTACAACACCTACTACAGACGTCTTATGACAGCAGTAGTAAACGTCATGACACCCGTGCAGATGGACAATGCACATACAAATGCTGAAACATACCCCAGTGCACTTCATTAGTACTTACACAACTGCATGGATCATGCTATTCCAAACAGAGCCATGATGGTACCCACCAGATAACGGACGCCACTCTGGGGGGGTCCAGTTCCATGGACATAATGTACAACAAAAGGTGGAGGCTGTTGCAAAGTGGAGTACAGTCCCATGGGTGGGGTAGCTAACTGGTCAGCCGTAGTAGGGCTACGGGATCCCTTATCACATACTCCGAACCTAGCTATGTAAACATTACTGCGACACATTCCAGGGTGTACCACAAGGCATTATGAAGGTATGTCAGTAGTCAATGGCAATACCCACATCTGCTCTGACATACGACAGTTACTCATGAACATTACAGAACCAAGTGATGTTGGCAACATCCTGGCGGATGGGTTCAATGCTAACATTACACCCTCTCACTCCCTATAGGGCCACAATCCATGCAGGAACATTGTGGTGTCCCTGCGGTCACAACTACACAGTACTAACCTGCACTCTCTAAGGCCTGGAACACTGACTCCATGTGACCGTCCAACATCCCAGGCTGTGATTTACACAAACCTCTGAATGACATGTCTCCCCACTTGGCCACCAGAGTCAGTAATAGCCTTGTATCAGACATTGTGGCCCCTGAATGGCACACAGCAACAGTTATCACACTCCACACAGGTGGCACCACAATGAACCAGAGGGACTATTGCCCTATACGCCTGACTGGACTGTTCTGCAAGGCTATAGGGCACATCATCATGGAAGTCATTCACAGAGACATTGGTGGGCTCCAGTCCTTTGATGCCACCCAGGTTGGACTTGTTAGGGCCAGAACATGGCTCCTACACCTGGTGGACTCCTTTGATACAGTTACCAGGTTAGTTGATGACAGTAAGGGGGTCCACACAGTCTACATTGTCCTCTCATTGGCTTTCAGCACCATTTTCCATTCTGGTATTGACAACATACACATCCACCTGCACATCGACCCCTATGTCTCAGGATGTTATGCAAAGTGGCTCACGGACAGGACCCACACAATGAGGGTAGCATACCATAGTAGCTACTGTATTTCAGTTACACTTGGCTTACCAGAGTCCTCAGTCATAGGGCCCCTCATGTTCGGTATATGCTTCCCTGAGGTACAGGCTAGCACAGAGGGACTTTCCCTGACTAGCTTTCCAGACAACTGCATAAAAAGCACCATGATTGATCCACCAGCTGATACTGACTCTCTCCATAAGGGTGTCACTGTGACGGATATCTGATATCAATATCATGGCCTCAAGCTGCATGACACAAGGTGCATGAACATCCCCTTTGCATTACACCAATCACCCACTGACTATCACATAGGTGGTAGTCCCCTACATACATGTCACATTGTACGTGATCGTAGTACACACGTATGTAGCACCCACTCCTTTGATAACCATATTGCCAATGTGGCGTGGATATCCATCTACGTGGCCACCCTTATCTGTACTGGGTTTGTAGCTGGAACATAGGCACCCATTGTACCTCTGAACTCCTGACGTATACACACATTCAAGGGTACAACACCCCGTTTAGGGTGTACCTTACAGAACAGCTACAGCTTTACATACCACAACATTAACACGCCATGAGGATTATTGAGCTCCGAAGGTTGATGTATGCGGCAGTACTACGGACACCACGACTGTGCACATTTGCATACTGCATACTCAGGGGTGACCTCTGCTGAACATACAGGGCCCATGTCCACAACAATATTCATGGATATACTCCACATAAGCGACATAAGCAAAAGCCACTGAGAGCAACATGCTCATGGATATGTGCACACACGCAACGATGAGTGGGATGTGCTTGAGGGTTACATTCCCAATCCAGACACTCACCATGCTTTGGAACATGATTCCTATGTACATCATGCAGGGACACTCAGTAGCACTGTTCATGTGATACCTCACTTGGTGGATGGGAGACACACATGTACGCCAGGGATCACTGCAGTGGCTGTACTGTGCAGAGGTGCAGGTAACACATGGCTCTGCTGTTCACAGACAGGACACTACCCTTGAGAGGTGCCACTGGTGTAAACACTGTAGTTGAGCTTACACATAGACTTGCCAGACAGCATAGTACCCCACTATGAACCTGTGAAGCTATTACATGTCCTTTGTGCATGGTTAATTGAGTAGCTCTTCCATTTCGATTAGCTATCATGCTGTTACAGTGTCCCGTGACTACAAGCCATATGTATCCTGTTATTGTATATTGTACATGCCAATAGACGATACCTTTGGTATGCATGATATGACTGTTATGCTGTGTAGAATATCTGACATATCTACCTACAATACTGTACATTACACATATTTTACATATTATCCCATAATGCAAAGCATACTTGCACAGCAGGACCACCTTAGGCATGTCATTGTCATTATATGCCCATACACATGCCTACTGTGACAGTATATCAACATATACTATCCCTTGCTATGGCACGTACTTGTTGGACATACCTTACCACTGACAGTGGGTGGTATGGAATTGTTCTGTTTAAAGCCCTCATGTAGCATCCCTTGTGGTGTCTGTGATGTTTACCTTGTGGCCCACTGCAGGACACACAAGTTCTACAAGCGTTACTGTGCTCAGCAAGACATCACTACATAATACCTTTTCCCACTTTATGCATTACGGACACTTTTAATTAAATACAAAACAGGCTATACATACACTAACATACTGAGTGTTCTACATACCTTGTTAGCGTTCCGAACTTTCGTAACTATCTCTCTTACACTGTTTAAACAGTTATATGGTAGGAGCATACGGTTTGAATGTCTGGCAAGTCATCCTTATATACGTCGATACCTGTAACATGTAGTTTCCTGCTGCCAGTTGGTGTTCCTGAGTAAATTATTACATGCACATCAGCTGTGCAGCTACTCCATTCATCAATTACGCGGCAACAGTGGGGTATAATTGAATTCTCCACTTGGGCGTTGCCCATTTGCCCTACCTTTGGGGAGATGGCCTGTATGTGTTTTGTTGTGTGTAATTGCAACTGCTATGTGTAGAAACATGGATATATTGGATTCATGTCCCCCGTGGATTGTGTGTGATGGCTAGAGTATGTGGTTCTACATGTGAGTGTAGCTGTCATCTCAACTGTCTGATAAGGGACTATTGCAAACAAAACCTGTAACATCGCCGTCGGTTCCATTATACAATGGCTACGATTTCACATGGTGCCTTTAATAATGTGTCTCTCACAAGGTATGTTAACGCTTCTGCAGATGTAATTGAGTGAGTGGATGTTTGTGCTGTTATTACAGTCTGTATTGCTATAGTTTCATGTGTGGGGGATGTAGATGGGTGTACGTAGCATATACAGGTTTGTGGTGCTTGCATTTCTACATATTCCATATATGTGTGTGGGCTCCTTCCCTAATTAAAGACCTATCAGTTAGTGGACTTTTGTTATGGGCATATACATTGGGCCGTTGTTAACTGGTTTCTATATAGTATGCAGGTGAGGTTGATACTTCCATACCTCCGGAAATACAGCGATATGTAAAGGAATGTTACTAAATGACAGCTGTCCCATGTATTACTGTTCCAGATATTTGCACTCATTGCAGTTGTGTTGGTAACTGAACCTCTTTGGCATGGGTTGCCACCTTTTCAAATGGCCATAGTGGGACATTTGCGGGACACACATCGGTATTTACAGGCCAACACATACCCACGGTCAGTACACAGGATAGCACATACTTTTATCCTGAATACATACTTATTCTTGTAGGACTTTGGCTACTTATCATATTTCATGTATCATTTATGTTTCTTACATACTGGCATAACTATTTAATGCAACTATTACATAATATATGGGACATAATTATGTCCTACCATCTCAGACATTTGCCCTTTTTAAAGTTTTATGTCAGGACACAACTGCCCAGGGAGGGGCTGTCCCTCCTAATGTGGGACAGGTGGTAACCGTATGTCTACGGCTAGCTATAACCACGCCTACCTTAATGATCTACCTCTGAGTTAGCACTAACAGACACACGATGCAGACACACACACACACACACACACACACACACACACACACACACACACACACACACACACACACACACACATTACAGTCACACGGAAACACACACGGCACCCTCAACACACACATACACAGACTACGGCAATCACAAACACAGTTGAACACAGTACCTACGTGGACCGCAACACCGGCAGCGGTAACTAAATGTCCCTTCATATTGTGATAACATTACTCACGGTTCTAGTGTTCCGGTACTGTGTTCTTTCGGTCTTTCAGCCTCGTGGTTACACGTGTCGGTATGTAACACATTCCATAAGTGGCAGTATCCTATTTATTTGTACCTCCATGGTTGTGTACATGTCGTTGACCTATCTATATATTTGTAGATATCGGTGACTCTGTATATATCAACATATATCTCTCTATTACCCTTTCTATCTGTATTATATATATATGTATGTATATATATATATATATATATATATATATATATATATATATATATATCTCTGACAGAGAGAGTGACAGGCAGAATACACCTTTCATTGTGTACTTGTCGGTGTATACTGTTTCCTGGACTCCGCACGTTTGTGTTTGAACCTGTCACATTACACACCTGCCGTAGGTACATCTTGGCTACCATAGTGTTAGGTGATTGTGTACATGATTATGTCTTCTACTCCTGGCAGTGGTCGTTTTACCCTTCAGAGCAGGCACTATTAGTACAGGGGTGAATAATGCTGGTTTCACCTGTTCTGGATATCATTGACCGTGATCTGCGTGATATTCAGAGAAGCTTAGCCCTGTTTCGCGCATATCCGTGTAGTCATATTTAAACGACGCTTACAAGCACTGGGCAACGCATATTCAAGCTAACGTGTGCTAAACATGATCTGCTGACCTGCATCCGACATGCATTATTCGTGCCTTTGGGATTATGTTACATCCCTTGCAGGACGTGGGACCGGGAACATGCATGACGGTCACTGCATTTACCACTTGGGCATCTGGGATTTGTATACGTGTTATGGCGTTTTGTATGTGAACTATACTATGGCTGTTACTCCATACTGCAGTCACATGGGTAACTCAGTTAGTTTACATATGGATGAGTCCTATTAATGGTATGTCCATGTGATGTGTAATGGATGTGCTCCAGCATTGGGTATGTATATCACAGTGAGCCACACACTATAATGTGCTACACCTTCAAACAGTCGTAGGTGGAGCATGCTGGGGTGACAGATACCTGTCATGGGTACACCCCATGCCTTGACATGACATCCATGATTACATTATGTGGAGCCACTCATTAACGCACCAGGGAATCCATGCAGAGTGTGTGGGGAACAGTGATTACACACATGGGATCCTGCAATTGCCTCTGCTCCACTGAGCAACAGTTGGTTACTCGATGGTGTGGCGACAGCAGACACTGTTTGCCTCGATTGATGTATGGCCTCTGACAATTGGGCATGTACCTACCAATGTACCTGGGAACCTATACACACAGTACCAACTTATGCTGATAGGTGCATGTACTGTTCAGGTGTTGACATTCCTTGTTCCAATAGCTGTTGTGTGTACAATGGTTGAGGGCTGCCTATGTTGGATTCACACAGTAGCCCACCTATACATTACAATTTACAGGTGGTCATGTGTGTGTGCCATCCATTTTACTGTGTGTGCAGGTGGAGAGGTGTGTCAGTCTGTAGGGGCCTACACTGTCAGAGTATGTGCTATATTTTCCCTCTTTGCCAAGGCATAGGCATATTGGGCATGTCTCCATCTGCTTACTGGGGCTGGCACAGGGTGTTTGTGGTCTAAATCCCTCTGTGCCTGTGATGGCCTTGGCAATTGCAGTGGGCTATGAGGGCCTTCACCATTTTGTCACTGCTGCAGCTGTCTCCGCAGGATCATATTATGTAGCATGGCACATACTATGAAGATGTGGGCACACGTGCCTGGAGAGTACTGCAAGGCTCCACCAGATATGTCCAAGCAATGGAACCATGATTTCAGCATCCCGAACACACACTCTGTGATGATTCTGGTTTGTGTGTTTGCCTCATTATGGCGTTCCTGAAGAGGTGTGTGTGCATTTCTGATGGGAGTCATCATCCACGGCTCCAGTGCATAGCCAGCATCCCCCACAAGGTGGCCATGTGGGATGTCCCCCCTGACAAATACCTGATACAACTGTGAGGCATGCCAGATATGGGAGTCATGATAGCTTCCAGGGCTGCCAGAACACACATCCATGATAATGCCCTGGACATTGCACATGACCTGGCAGTTGATGGAGTGGAATCCCTTGCGGTTTATGTAGTGCCTATCATGTTCACCGGGTGGTGACTTGATATGTATGCGTGTGCAGTCTATCGTACCCAGTACCTCCGGGTAGTGTGCCACATGGTGGAAGTGATGCATATTGCTGGCCAACTCCTCCTGCATTCAGGGGAAGTATATATGCTCATTGGCATGTGGTAACATGGCATCCAGGAACTGGTGTAGTACCCTGGATGCTGATGCCTGTGAGATCCCCATTATATCTCCAGTTGGCCTTTGAAATGTACCTGTGGCTAGTATTCGCAAGCTTACACATACCTTCGTGTCCACTGGGATGGGTTCCCCTCTGTTGTTTCTGGATCTCAGGCGTGGCCGGCACAGCTCAACTATTTGCTGTAAGATGCCCCTGTCCACCCTGTAATGCTCTACTATCTCCAGATCATGTAGCCCTTGGTAGGTTACCCTTGGTCTGAACACTCTTCTCTTCCTCTGGGGCCTGGGGTGGTTGTCAGCATCATCCTCCACAACACCGTCAGTCTCTTACACATGGTGATGAATCACAGCTATGGCAGCTCCCAACATGTACATTTTAAAAGTTCCCCATATGTTTACACCGATGGTGCAGTGTTTGGGAATACACAGGTGTGTGTGGGGTGCTTTCACACTTTATACTATTGTGCTGTGAACACTGATGATGTCATAGGGTGTGTATGTACGATCGTAGCTACAGGGTATCTTATGTGTTTTACAGGAACTACTATTGTGGTGCCTTTGGTGTTGAATTACATTTGGCTGCCGTGGATTACCTCTTGCCCTTCCCTTTACATTTCTTCACGTTTCACTTACCATTTTCTGGCATGCATCCAGCAGCCTGCTTTCATTTGTACTTTCCTAGACCTGGCTTATCTTGCGTAATGTGTTCTGTTGCCAGTCTACTGCAGGTTTGCTTTGCTCTGCTATGACAGTTCTCCTTTCTTTGCAATCCGACACCTCCCCTATCCTGTTTTGCAGGTTTCTGCAAGCAGACTTGTCAGCTGCCGTCGATTGCCCGCTGTGAGTTAATAGGTGTTAATTGCTCAGTTGTACTCCAATTACTCTACTGCGGCATTTCCTTATTTTCTTCCCCTGACCTTCCTGTTTGTGCTATGGTGCACGGCGCGTGCATCCTCTTACCGGGTTTCGGGCACATTTTCATCCCCGTACACATGCGCTTTCAGGCACCATATGTGCTCTCAGCTAAACGATGCTATACCTACCTCCCCACCCCTGTCCTGTGGCTTTGCTTAGCAATGGCCAGGCCATATTTGCATTACTCCAATGTGCTTACAGCTACAGTGGCACACCCCACTGCTGATGTCATGTATACCTCTGAGCCACTTCTCGGTGTTGTAGCGCTGCGCCGTATGGTACATCCTTAATCCAGCGGGACGTTTGCGAATCAGTATTACCTGCCTCATTTGCATGGCATTGACTACTAATTCATAGTTACCACGCCGAACACTGTCACAGACCTTTAGCAGCCCTTGTAGCTTGGTTGTGGTGTACCATGCATACCATTGAGTATTATGGTGAAATCCTGATTTGTATTACATTGCGATTTTATGACATTTGTATATATTTTCTTTGTGTTCCTGTTTGCGCACACATGCCCTGCGGTTGTACTTTGCATTGCTGTGGACATGACATTAAATGTTATTTTTTAGGTGTTCTGCATCTCTTCTTATGCCATTGGCTGTATATTTAGCCATTGGCATATGTTAACTTTGTAATACATGAGTCTGGTCCGCTTTCATAACTCTGATGTTCTGTTTGGAAAAATGTAAACCGTGTTTTTTGGTTTACATTTCTGTGGGCTTACGCTGCACCTGCACCACTTCATGTATCGCTATGTACCTTCATTTGCATGGTGTGGCACTGCGCATGGGGTGATTAGCATACCTAAGCTGAGGGCTGCGCAGATCTGGCATACGCCGGTAGTGCACATGGAATTGGATCATACCTGAATCGCTCGGTGGCAATATTTGGCGTTATACCGCCTACGCTACGCCTGAGTATGGCGCAAGCTTCATGAATCCCGGGGTATGTCTAGGCAATTCTGAATCTCTATCATAGCTCAAAAAATTATTTCCTTAGTTACACCAGTTTGCTCACCTAGTATTTCTGTTAAGAGTAGCCTGTAGGGAATTTTTAAAGTCTACAAACTCATTGTGCTCCCCAAAATATATATTGCCAATTGCCTCTTTCTTCCCCATCACACCTCCATTATTAGCAGTCTACCTGAGGAAAAATTCTTTGGAGTCTGCTTGGGGTATAAAAATAACTATGCAAATGCTTCCA